>NW_022307640.1:0-2698 GCF_002776525.5 Piliocolobus tephrosceles | reverse complement strand
AGAGTGAGACTCTGTCTCAAAAAAAAAAAAAAAAAAAAAAAGTTCCTGTAACTTGAGGGTCCTAGGGGCTACTAGTAACTAATCTCTTGATTGATGCCTCTCCATAAAGGTTAGAGCTTTATTTTCTGATACAAGCCTTGCAGTTACTTGAATTTGAAAATTTCCTGTTAAGATATATGCACAAAGTATTTGATACTCTTCCTTCAAGATGGGAAGCCTACCTGTGAGCCCAGGAGCTCAAGATTACAGTGAGCCATGATTGCACCACTGCACCCCAGTGTGGGCAACAGAGCAAAACCTTGTCTCTTAAAAAAAAAAATTGTAAAGGCTCATTAACACTTTTCCCTTTGAAAGTGAGCTAGATAAACTTTATAACTCACTAATAAACAGAATGTGGCAGAGTTGCTGGTGCAGCTTCTGAGACCAGGTCATAAGGGGCTTGGCAGCTCCCTCCTTGCTCTCCGTCATATCCCTTGCTCCAGGGGAAGCTAGCTGCCCTGTGCAGAGAACCACACAGAGAGTCACTGAAGTCTCCTGTCAATGGCCAGCAAGGAACTGAGGCCTCCTGCCAACAGCCACGACTCACATCTCAAAAGCATCTCCTCCAGCCCTGGCCAAGTCCTCTGATGCTGGTCTCACTGGGCTGAGATCTTGACTGCAACATCTAGAACCACCCAGCTAAGCCACTCCCAAGTTCTGACCCACAGAAACATGTGAGATAATAAGTAAATAAATGTTATTGTTGGGCTGGGCATGGTGGCTCACACCTGTAATCCTAGTGCTTTGAGAGACTAAGGCAGGAAGATCGCTTGAGCTCAGAAGTTTGACAACAGCTCGACCTAGAGAGACCCCATCCCTAACAACAATAACAACAACAAATTAGCTGGCTGTGGCAGTGCATGCCTGTGACTCCAGCTACCTGGGAGGCTGAGGTAGGAGGATCTCAAGCCCAAGGGTTCCAGGATGCAGTGAGCTAGGATCTCACCACTGCACTCCAACCTGGGTGACAGACTGAGACCACATCTCTAAAAAATTTAAAATAAATAATTAAAATTTAAAATGTTATTGTTTGAAGCTGCTAATTTTGGGGGATGGTTTGTCATGGAGCAATAATAACAAATTTCCTAACACAGATTTAGGCTCCATCAGAGCCTAGGGGCTATGCACATGTGTCTGTGGCAGATTCTCGCAGTCCTCCACGCTACCCACTGTGCTGTCACAGGGAGCGCTGTGGCAGGCATGTAGGTTTACCAGTAACCATTGGAGTCCTGACAATAATCACTGGCTGGTTGAAAAGAGTACAAGGGTCCCCAGGCACAGAGCCAGCTGAAGGGGCGCTCATGGATGCAGAGATACGGGGGTCAGGGGAGTACATACTTGTTCAGGCCCTGGGGTCGGGGTGAGGGGATAGGGTGAAAGGGCCCAGATAGTCAAAAGGCAAGGAGGTGCTGGGAGGGGCACCACTTGCAGCCCAGGCTCCAAGTCCCCCATGCATGCCTATTGTCCCATCAGACTTCACTTACAAAATACAAATTTAAAGATAAAATTGTTATGAATTTCAAGACAGCAGCTACAGAGCTTACAACCCCAGGCACAGGGCCCTTCTGAGCAGGGAGTCCCCTGCAGCTACCCCAGCCCCATGCCACAAAGCCACGCCTAGATGCATAAAGAGGTAGAGAGGGGCAGTTATCCTACAAGGTTTCAAAAAATAGGAGAATCAAATATTTATGAATAGACTTCACATCTTCCACTCTCCTTTGGCCTTTTCTTTGGGATTGTTCAAATGGCCTGCTACACATTAAAATTGTTTTCTAGGAAATTCTAACTAATGTCCTCTCTCTCACCTTCGGGCAAAAAAAGAAAATAATTCCATTGACCCTAATTTGCACTCCTAACAGCAAAAAATGTCCTGTAATTTCACACTATTTCCACTAGGTGGCGAATGCTGTCCCTGAGAGGAAAAATGAATGGTAAATCCAAAGCGCCTCCAAGCAGGAGCTCTGGGAGTCCAAGTTTAACTTCTCTGAATGAACCCCTGCCCCCCACCCCCTCCACAGCCCCTGCCGTGGGTATTTATCACATCTTCCCATCATCTGTGCTATTGCCTATGTTAAAACATACATACATACACACACACACACACACACATACATTTAGAAAAAGATAAGACTTTATTTCCTGTAAAACGTTCCAGCCTGCAAGGTGGCCATCTGCAGGCAGGGAAGTGTGCCGATGGCCAAGCACTTTGAAAGAGGAGGGGTTGGGGCAGGAGCTTTATGCTGACCAGTCTGGCTAGACATATGTATTCAACAGGCTACAGGAGGAGCTATGAATATTCATGCAGGCACTGTGCCTCCTGTCTGTAATCCTAGCATTTTGGGAGGCTGAGGCAGGAGGATTGCTTGAGCCCAGGAGTTAGAGACCAGTCTGAGCAACATAGTGAGATTCCATCTCTACAAAAAATACAAAATTAGCTGGGGTAATGGCACGTGCCTGTGGTCCCAGCTACTCAGGAGGCTGAGGTGGGAGGATCACTTGAACCCAGGAGGTTGAGGCTGCAGTGAGCCATGATTGAGTCACTGTACTCTAGCCTGGGTGAGAGAGCCTGTCTCAAAAACAAACAAAAGAATAGTCATGGCCAGGCGCGGCGGCTCACGCCTGTAATCCCAGCACTTTGGGAGGCAGAGGTGGACGGATC
>NW_022307639.1:0-6468 GCF_002776525.5 Piliocolobus tephrosceles | reverse complement strand
TGGGTGTCCTTGATTCGTCTTTCTCACACCACAGATACAATCCATTGGCAAATGCTGTGAGTCCATCTTCAAATGCATCCAGAATCCCCTCACGTCCCACACTTTCCCCTTCTCATGCCGTAGTCAAGGTAACTGACATCTCCAGCCTGGAATACTGCACTCACTTCCTACTGTTTTCCCTTCTGCCTCCCTCGTCCCTCACCTCTCAATTCTGTTCTCAGCACAGCAGTCAGGGATCCTTTTAAAAGAGAAGCTATATCATGGCCCTCTTCTGCTCAAAACTGTCCTCTGACTCTTCATCCCACTCAGATCAAAGGTCAGATCCAACCCCATTTTCCTCAAGCCCACCTGCTCTGGCCGCACCTCTGACCTCACCTCAGTTTCTCTCTGTCCAGCCCTCCTGGCCTCCTTGCTCTTCTGGGAACACAGACACCTTCTTGCCATAGTGCATTTGGACTGGAGGATCCTCTGCCTGGAAAGAACTTCCCCAGACATCCTCATGTCCCTCAAATCCTTCCTCAGAGGTCACCTTTGCAACAAGGCACACACTGACCACCCAGCACAATAGCCACCTTCCCTGTCCCCACTGCCCACATCCTGGATCACCTGCCTCATAGAACTTACCACCTTCTAGCACTTTCCTTCCTTACTCTGGTTATAGTGTATCTATCGTCTGCCTCTTCCCACTGGAACATAGGCTACAAAAGGCCAGAGATTTTTCTGATTTTACTTCAATGGTGTTCCCCAGATGCAGAACAATTCTGTCCCATGTCTGGCCAATGACAAAGGTCAGTTGAATGAATGATCACTGTAGAGGACCTCCCTATTCTAAAGGCAGTATCTTTATTAACATAGCCTCAGGCCAAATGCCATTTTGTGGCAGCTACAGCACAAGGTCCCCTCACACTGAGATAGAGGCCACCTCTGTTTTTCTCAGCAGTGCTGCTTGTGTGTTCTCCCTCCCCCATCCCTCTTTCTACAGCAACGTCCCCCCGCACCCCCCACCCCAGCACACTGCAGCTCATAACCAGGTTCTCTCTTCAGGAAATAACAGTCCTTGATGATGGGTCCAATTTCACAGACAAACATAAGTCTAAATTAGACTCTGCTTTATAGATTCATGAGTTGGGGTTGGATTCAGCACCAAGATCACTAGAACCAGGGCAGGGAGAGAGGGCAGGAGAGCGGAGCAGAAGAGAAGCTCTAGAAGCAGGGCAGGAGGTGAATGGCTCTGAACATTTGTCTCAGAATACACAGAGACCCTGTGTGCAGGGGCCGCCCTGGGCGATGTCTGAGCCTCTGTGGTCACAGATCCCGCTGGACAAGTTTCCACTGAAGGGACAAGGACAACGGAGCAGTGAAGGTGACCCAGCTGAGGACTGACCGCATAAAGCCCATGAAGAACTGAACAGCAACTAGGCACAGGCCCAGTCCACAATGGGCTTCTCACAGTCTTCTCCACCCCCACCTGCAACAGACTCAGCACAGTGAACATGCGGATTCTGGAAGGTTCTCAGGTCTTTATTTGCTCTCTCAAATTCTAGGATTTGACTTATTAATCCATTAACCTCTCATAGCAGATATTTGAGAAAACAAATTTATATTCAGATTCTTATTTTCAGTAGGGAAGTAAGAAGTTGCAGCTCAGTGCACATAAAGTTGAGACTGAGATGGAGACATCCAACCCCACCTCTCTGGAACAGGAAAGATGACTGGGGAGGAAACACTGGTCAGCGTGGGAACAGGGGTCACGGTGGACACGGGGGTGAGTTGTCTCTCCACCTCCTCACATTATGCTAACAGGGACGCAGACATATTCAGATGCCTTTGCAGAAAGAGATGCCAGAGTCTCCTGAAGTCACAAAAGGGAGGTGTGAAGAAATCCTGCATCTCAGTCCCACACAAGACAGCTGTCTCAGGCTACAGAAAACAACAGTCATGAACAAATTCAAGTCAGTCATGATAAGTGATGACACTCTGAACAGCCACCACACACTCGAAACGTCACAATCAGAGAATCTCCATTACCCAGGCCTTTCCCCTCTGCCCTCCCCTGACCCCCGACTCTAGACCCCAAGAATCTCACCTCTTCAAGCCGTGAGAGACACATCAGAGCCCTGGGCACTGTCGCTGGCGGGGGTAGAACAAAAACAGGACCTGGTCAGAGCCCGCAGGAGACACAGGACAGGAGGAATTATGGGGTGGGTGAGCTCCTCCACACTCCCACCTCCACCACTTACACGCAGCCTGAGAGTAGCTCCCTCCTTCTCCACCTGTGAGAAGAAAATGTCCTGTGAGGGGACTGGGAGGAAGCAGGGCCAGAAGATCTTAGAGGAACCTCCTTTGGACCCAAGAGAAATTTCCAGAATGATGACTACAGACCCAGTGCAGGATCAGGAAACAGGAGGAAAGCAGGTGTGTGTCCTGGACCAACTCCCTTCCTAAGGTCTGTCCTTAGCAGGGACCTTCCCCTGACTCATGAATGCTGGAATCAGGACCCCAATACCATAATCAAGGTAATACATCCGTCCTTCATTGTCACATGTGCTGCACAAAAGAGTAAGTGCTGGCACACAGGGCCCCAGGCTGGGTTAGCCCCTGTGTGGATGCTGCTTCCCAGGAATGAGGCAGGGAACACTTCTACCTGGGGCTTGAAACCCCCAGTGGGACAAGAAAACCCAGACCCCACCCCTCACCCCTTCCCTACCTGAGCTCTTCCTCCTCCACATCACAGCAGCGACCACAGCTCCGGTGACCACAACTGCCAGGACAGCCAGGCCAGCAACGATGCCCACGATGGGGATGGTGGACTGGGAAGACGGCTCTGGGAAAGGAGGGGAAGGTGAGGGGCCCTGACCCTGCTGAAGGGCTCCAGAAGGGCTGCTGCTTTTCCTGAGAAGAGACATGACCCCTTATCCCCCTTCTTACCCCATCTCAGGGTGAGGGGCTCTGGCAGCCCCTCTTGCTGCACATGGCACGTGTATTTCTGCTCTTCTTTTTTTTTTTTTTTTTTTGAGGCGGAGTCTCGCTCTGTCGCCCGGACTGGAGTGCAGTGGCCGGATCTCAGCTCACTGCAAGCTCTGCCTCCCGGGTTTATGCCATTCTCCTGCCTCAGCCTCCGGAGTAGCTGGGACTACAGGCGCCCGCCACCTCGCCCGGCTAGTTTTTGTATTTTTTTAGTAGAGACGGGTATCTCTGCTCTTCTCCAGAAGGCACCACCACAGCTCCCCACTTCTGGAAGGTTCCATCTCCTCCTGGCCTGGTCTCCATAAGCTCCGTGTCCTGAGTTTGGTCTTCCCCATCCCGCTGCCAGGTCAGTGTGACCTCTGCAGGGTAGAAGCCCAGGGCCCAGCACCTCAGGGTGGCCTCATGGTCAGAGACGGGGTGGTGGGTCACGTGTGTCTTTGGGGGATCTGATGGAAAGAGTCAGAAAATTCAGGCGCTTTGCATCTCTCATGGGACACTACAGCAGCACGCATGTGACCACCCTGAGAATGAACAGGACACTTGGGGTGGGGGAGGGAGCACAGAACCCAGACACCAGCCTGGACACAGACCACCTGGGATAATCTCCTATTCCTTGGAGAGTTCTAGACTCTGAGGGAGGAACAGCAACTTCTGGTCCTGACCTGAGTGGAGGTCGAGGGACTCAGAAAAGCTGGAATCAGACCTTCAAACACATTGAGTGTGAGGCAGAGAACAAGGCCTGAGAGAAAAGTTCACGGTGCCCAAGGCTGCTGCAGGGGTCAAAGGGGACCCCTGATCAGTATTCTAGGGACTGTCTTCCCCTCCATGTCCTCAGAGACGTCATCCCTTAATTGTCCTAGAGAGCAGAGGGGGCCCTCAGAGGAAATCAGGAAAACTCATGCCATTCTCCATTCAAGGGAGGGCGACATTCTAGAGCGGATCCCCTTTTCCTCCCCTCCTCATGGGAGGCCATCCCGGGAGATCTAGAGGTGATGGGGAAGGCTCCCCACTGCCCCTGGTACCCGCGCGCTGCAGAGTCTCCTTCCCGTTCTCCAGGTGTCTGCGGAGCCACTCCACGCACTCGCCCTCCAGGTGGGCTCTCATCTGCTCTGCCACACCGGCCGCCTCCAGCTTGCGCTGGGTGTTCTGAGCCGCCGTGTCTGCCGCGGTCCAGGAGCGCAGGTCCCCGTTCAGGGCGATGTAATCCTTGCCGTCGTAGGCGGACTGGAGATACCCGCGGAGGAGGCGCCCGTCGGGTCCCAGGTCGCAGCCAAACATTACCTGGATGGTGTGAGACCCTGGCCCCGCCCCCGCGGTCAGTACAGTCCACCGAGCCCCGCCCCGCCCCGACCAACCCGCGGGGATTTTGGCCTCAACTGAAAATAAAACCGGGTAAAGACGCCTGGGACTCTCTCCGGTCGAGGGTCTGGGCGGGTCCCGTGGCCTCGGAGCGGATCTCGGACCCGGAGACTCGGGGCCACCCGTCCGTGGGGAATGGGGAGGGGTCGTGACCTGCGCCCCGGGCCGGGGCCACTCACCGGCCTCGCTCTGGTTGTAGTAGCCGCGCAGGTTCCGCAGGCACCCTCGGAAAGTCTGTGCGTGGGCCTTGGCGATCCGTGTCTGCTCTTCCCAATACTCCGGCCCCTCCTGCTCCACCCACTGCGCCCGCGGCTCCATCCTTGGACTCTCGGCGTCACTGTCGAACCGCAGGAACTGCATGTCGTCCACGTAGCCCACGGAGATGAAGCGGGGCTCCCCGCTGCCGGCCCGGGACACGGCGGTGTGGAAATACCTCATGGAGTGAGAGCCTGGGGGCGAGGAGAGGCTGAGACCCGCCCGACCCTCCTCCCCGCGTGGCTCCCCGGGTCCTGCGACCCCGCCTGCGGTCCCCTCGCTCTTCCCCGGAGAGGCCATTTCCCTCCCGACCCCGCACTCACCGGCCCAGGTCTCGGTCAGGGTCAGGGCCGTCGAGAGCAGCAGGAGGAGGGTTCGGGGCGCCACGACCCGCATCTTGGCGTCTGAGGAGACTCAGTCCGGGTGGGCGCGTGGGGACTTTAGAACTGGGACCGCGGCGACGCTGATTGGCTTCTCTAGACATCCGACACCCAATGAGAGTGGGACCTGAACGTGTCAGGAGTATTCTGGAAGATACAGGTTGAGAGATACAGGTTGGGAGAAGATACAGGTTGGGAGAAGATACAGGTTGGGAGAAGAAGTGAAACTAGGGGAGTGGGGAATCCCCAACTCTGCGCCTCCCCAATGCAGACAAGGCTCTGGGAGCCTGAGACCCTAAGAGCCAAGCCCGGGACCTGGGACTTCGTCCTGATCCCTCTTCTCCTACACCAAGCCTCTTTGTCACACTGTCTGGCTGAGTCCTGGACGAGGATCTGTCTGTGGAAACCAGGGAGAGACCCCCAGGCTGTGCCCAGCCCCTTCCCCTTCCCTACTCGTCCTGGAATCCCAGTCCCTGAACTGGACTCCCTGCCTCCCACTCCCTCTCCCCTTGGATCTTTGTACAGGGAAACTCACCACGGGGAGCTTGATGCCGGAGAGTGAGCTCGCCCTGGGAATGGAGGTGTAGAGACAGGGGTTTTTTCTCGAAACCTGGTGAAGTTTTGTCTGAAGCCACCACACAGAGATTCTCATAGAAACGAAGTTTCCTTTTTGTTTATTAATACAGTAGGTAGCACAATGTTGATAATCCCTGAATGATTAGAATTCCAATCTGTAACAGACCTGTGTCAAAACAGCATTACAAAGCTCTTAAGTTTTACTTTCCCAGACTATGGATCTGTGGCTCTGGGTTGTTGCATTTAAAATTACCTTCATTCCTTAGCCCCAGTTTCCCTGTGTGAGTCCAGAACATCTCCTGAATACAGAGAAGCAGGGTTTGTTACTGTCTATTGCACCGGGGAGCCTGTAGTCAGCACCTCAAAGTTGCCAGTGCTCCATGCAGACCCAATGCTCTTCACCGACGCTCAAGCACTGCCTGTTTTCCTGAACTCTGCACATCTAAGCAGTGTGCATATTTTATCTGGACACTTGGTATTTTTATAACTGTTTTTTTTTTAATCATAAGGAGCCAATTAGCTTTTAGGAAGTCCAACAAAATGTATTGAATACCGAATGCAAAGAACCCCCTGCTAGGCTCTTCCACTGCTTTAGAATTCTTTCGTCTCTCCTTTTCCTCAGCTCCTGCTTCTCCAGCCCTTCTCTCTGCCCCTCTCATCCCTCACACCCCACCTTCCCCTAAGTCCCTGCTACCCTGTCACTCCTGAATTGTGGCACCAACACCGTCCCTCACCTCCTGCCCATGTCTGTTCTCCCCACAGTGCTCAGCAGTCTTGCTAATGTGAACAAAGTCCTGTCATTTCTTCACTTAACAATGTTTGGATTCTGGTCTACAATTTGCTATATGTTTTCAATTGGTCTCATCTCTTTTTGTTTCTGTTCTTCCTCTACTACTTCCTTATGTGTCAAATAAACATTTTGTAGTTTATG
>NW_022307638.1:0-2595 GCF_002776525.5 Piliocolobus tephrosceles | reverse complement strand
CAAGAAAAAAAAAAGCACCTTTGCCCTGTGAAAACAGGTCCCAGTGCCTACATGGGGCTGTGAGCCGGGAAGGGGTGCAGAGTTCAAGGGACTCCGCCCAGTAGATGCCTGCTCTGGGGGAGTGGGCGAGGGACTCCCAGGCTCCTCCCAAGGTGCCTGCATTGCATTCCTCCACAGCTCCCGGCCCCCGAGGAAGGAGGCACCAAAGCCCATGCAGGATCCTGTGGGTGCAGCGGCCACAACCCCAAGGGCCCATGGGGAAGGTTCCCTGAGGACATCAGGAACCAGAAGTGGCTCATCTCATGCCTCTTAGCAGATAGGAGCTCCGGGGGGTCTTGCCTGGATCTCTTGGCCTTCTCTGGGCAGGATAGAGGCCGCCCCTGTCCCTGGCTGGCTCTGAACTCTTCAGGGCTCTGCTGTGATGCTCTGGGGGCCCACCATACCCCCATCTAGCCTGAGGACCCAGTCTCAGCTGCTGGCAGAGTCTGCCCTTGGCAGCCACCCTGGGCCCTGGGCTAGGCCCCTCCCCGGGCAGGGCTGGGCTGGGATGGGACAGGCTGAGCCAATGACTGGCTGATGTAGGGGTGCAAAGGCCCGGCTCCCTTGTCTCAGTTCAGGACAGTTCTGAGAGGCCCTATCTCAGCTCCAGACATCCTCTCATCCCATGTGACCTGCTGAGGCCTTGGCTGCTGTGGGCTCCTCCCAGGTCAGCTGCACTGTTGGCCCCATTGCATTCCTCAGTCCTTACAGGCCATCTCCTAGGGCCCTTCTCACCTATGACCCTCTCCCTGAAGAAGGAGCATCTCCAGGGAATTCCCAGCGAGGAGGCAGGCCCCATCCTTCCTTTACTGCCCGCCTGCAGGCCCAGACTCTCCCCACCTGCCAGCATCCAGGTCCCCACCTGCTACACAGAAGCCTCCTGGCACACCTGGGCCTGCATGCCTGCTCTGTGACCTTTCCCACGGGGCCTTTTCCCTCTACCCCCATGCTGGGAAGGAGTGCTGCTCCCCGTCCCAGCCTGGAAGCCCACCGCCCACCGTGGGAAGTCAGGCAGACATGCTCTCCCCTGCTGTTCAAGACCCTTTGCAGGGAGCCCAGGAGCCCAATTTCCAGGTTCAGGTTGCTTTGAGGCTGGGCTCCAGCTCTGCAGATTAGTAACTGAGTGACAACCTTGCTGAGCCTCAGTTTCCTCACCCATAAAGGGGGCATCCAGGAGCACCCAGCTCATGTGACTGCTGGCGGTTGAAATGAAAGGAATCTGTGAAAGCACCTCGTGCCTGGTCACTATTGAGGCCATTGCTCTGCTGTGGCTGCTGCCACTGCTGCCTTGCAAGGGCCTGAGCGTCCATCCCAATAGAGTGTCCAGCCCCCAGGCCTGACTCTCAGTCGGTCTCCTGCACCTTGGCAGGAGCATCGAGGGGGTGGGCCGGGGGCTGTGGCTGGGGAGGGGGTGCTCCCCAGCTCTGCCTGGGCCCGAGTGTTCATAGGTACCAGGCCTGCTCAGAGCGCTCCTGCGCCTCGGGAGGAAACAGATGGGGCTGTCAGCTCCGCTTATGCCCAGTCTTCCCAAACCCAGCCAAGCGTGCTGGGAACAGGGGAGTGGCTCCTCTGCACAGCTGGTGGGGCCCCGGGCGGGCATCCCTCAGGGCAGAGTGATGCTGATTAGCAGGAAATAATGTGCAGGTGAAGGGAGCGGGCCCAGCGCCCACCTCCTGGTGTTGGGGCCCTGGGAGGCTGCGGAACCAACATCCAGATCTGGGCCCGCACGGCACTGGCCTCTTCCACCAGCTTCGGGGCCCTCTGAGGCTCAGCCCTGGGAGCTGGGGATTCTGGGAGGGCAGCCCTGGGAGCCGGGGATTCTGGGAGGGCAGCCCTGGGAGCCGGGGATTCTGGGAGGGATTTGTCATTTACGCTTTACACACGGAGCCCCGGAGGCAAGTCTGCTCTGTGCTGGGGATGCCAGGCACAGGTTGTCCTCCACCTGGCCTGCTGATTCTCAGTTTGCTCAAAGCAAAACCAATTTGGGCTCCTGATTTATTCTCCCTCCCTCCTCTCCAAGAAATAAATTGTATCAGTTTATTACACAAATAATACAGGCCACATAGAAAAACGAGACAGTCTTGAGAATTGAAAAAAAGAGAGAAAAATCATCCCATCTCGCTACTGGGAAGTAAACCCCCATTTATAATTTATAGATCCTTCCTCCATGTATATAAGGTGTAGCGTTTTGTAGTATCCACATTCGCTGTTTGTACCCTGTTAATTTCACTCCACAGTTTATTGTGAACACAGAGTTGTGTCAGTAACTGCGTTTCTCCCCCTTGGTGTGAGCCAGTGTCTGTGTGGTGCCGTACTGGGCACACTCACCAGCTTCCCAGTGTGTTCGAACACCTGTGTGCACACCCTTCCTTATTTCCTTAAGACACATTTCTAGAAGTAGGATTTCTGGGTCAGAGGTTACGTATGTATACATGTTTTTTCCATAATAAATATATTTTTATAGGTTTTTTTTTTTTTTTTTTTTTGAGATGGAGTCTCGCTCTGTCGCCCAAGCTGGAGTGCAGTGGCCGGATCTCAGTTCACTGCAAGCTCCGC
>NW_022307637.1:0-16308 GCF_002776525.5 Piliocolobus tephrosceles | reverse complement strand
GGTGAAGGAAGAAGCTACAACCCCCAGAGCAGGGGGTGGGGGGGGCAAAAATAAAGACGTTGGGGTGACCAGAAGTCTAGTAGTGAGCCTGGGAGCATGGAAGGCCTAGGGCTCTGGACTCCAAGGAGGGGCTGCTGCAGTGCATCACAGAAGTAGGAAGCCACATCATCTGCTAAGAATGGGGCAAGAGGAAGTGTCTTTGGTATCATCTTCCAGGTCACTCATTCTGTCTTCAGGGGCATCGATTTGCTGTTGAGTTCATCAGATGAGATTTTTATTTCAATGACCAGGCTTGTGTATGTGCTGCTTTTCAAATCTCCCTGGACTTCTAAACTAACTTTTCTCTTTTGTATCCCTTTCTTTCTACCCTTAGGGGGTTGTGTCAGAGACACTATTAGAGATCTGAGGAGTCAGTAGCTTGACATCACAATAATGCAAACATGTATGAGAACTGCTCTGTGATCTGCTGAGAATTCTAAGCTGGTCAGTCTGTGCTTGCAGAGTTCACCCGATTAGGCCAGACAGGAGAACAGTGGTTCTCATTTTACCCTCCTCTGTTTTTCGTGTGATGAGCCGAGGCTTGTGAGATACTGAGCCAGACTTACCTCCGACTCCTTCCTTCCACATGCACCACAATCCACATACCACATACCAAGGGGAATCTCCGAGGGCAGGAGCAGGAGTGAGTGCAGCAAATCCGAGAAAGGGCTCAGGCTCTGGAGCCCAACTTCATGAGTCACATTTCCCTCCTGTTCTTGTCTGAAAATGGGAGTAACACTGGCACCGACATCCTAGGGCTGCTGTGAGGAGGGGGTGGATGCTCCCAGCCACTGCTGACAATGATGTGATTGGGGCTCTTTGATGATTCCAGCCCAAAACTGTGACAGGTCCAGCCTGACAGGTCCAGCCTTGCTCTTTGACCTGGCCACTGATTCTCCATGATGGTGGCCAGTGCTGTCATTGTGAGGCTGTGGGCCCCACTTCAGCTTTATCTCCAAAAGTCCTGTGGCAGAATCCTGGGGTGATGTGTCCCCTCTAGGGAAGGTAAGTTGTCTCTGCCAGGATCCCAGCAGTATGACCGCACTAGGGAGGTGAGGTGATCTATCACCCGGGGCTCACAGAGACCTGAGCCCTTTCCCCGTGCCTGTGGGCAAGCAGGCCATGCTAGAGGGTGCTCAAGGCACCTGCTGGGAGGCGGTCAGATTCCTCCTCACCTGCTCACACAGACCCAGGCTGACGTGGACCTACTATCCCTGAGCTCCCTGTGCTGAGGGAGGGCTCACGCCATCTTTCCTTTATCCCGGAGGTAACCCTGCAAAAACACTGGATTGAGCTGAGGGGCTCCGTTCAGCACACTCACCTCCTGAAGGCACAAAGACTCCTGTCCCAGAGGCCATCAAGACCAAGCACAGCAAGCTGCCACTGCACGGGCCCAGCCTCAGGTCCTGCTTAGGCCTGTTTTTTCTTTGTTTGTTTGCTTGTTTGTTTGTTATTTTTTTCTCCGTATTTAGAGACGGGGACTCACCTTGTTGTCCAGGCTGGTCTCCAGCGATCCTTCCACCTCGGCCTCGCAAAATACTGGGATTACAGGTATGACTCACTGAGCCCTGACCCCTCTGTGTTTTCATTTGCCCTTTGTTTCTACCCAGGGACCGCCCTCACTCACCTGTGGCTCAGGTATGCTTAAAATGACACAACTACAAGTTGTATCATTGCTCCTTTCCTTGTCTTCTCCCAAATTCCACTACGGATGCATGGAGGACAGGCAATGGGGTCTGACAGGTGCGACGCTCATGCCAGCCTAGTCAGCACTGGCTCATGTAACCTAGACCACAGGCCATAGCCGGACAGGGCTGGTGGGGTGACCTGCCCAGCTGGGGTCAATCAGGAATTTGTAACAGGCACTCAGAAATCCCACCTACAGTTGGGTGAGGTGGCTCACGCCTGTAATCCCAAGACTTTGGGGAGGCCAAGGTGGGCAGATCACGAGGTCAGGAGTTGGAGACCAGCCTGGCCAACGTGGTGAAACCCCATCTCTACTAAAAATACAAAAAATTAGCTGGGCATGGTGGCGCATGCCTGTAATCTCAGCTACTTGGGGGCCTGAGGCAGGAGAATTGCTTGAACCCCGGAGGCGGAGGTTGCAATGAGCCAAGATCACACCACTGTACTCCAGCCTGGGACCACAGAGCAAGACTCCTCTGTCTCGGAAAAAAAGAAAAACAAAAAAGAAATTCCACCTACAGTCTCCTCACTCTCTAGTGGGTGTTAAAATGGACTTTCCGTAGCCACTTTGGGCAGAGGGAGGATACGGTCTAATCCTGCATGCCCTAGAAGGTCGTGCAGGCTGTTTTCTGCACAAGCACACCTTCCTGGGGAGTGAGAGGGCTGAAATCCCTCCCGTGTCCTCGCCTCCAGCTGACTACCTGCCGGGAGAGCAGAGTGCCTCTTGCTGATCCGCACACAAGCCTGCGGGGGCGGGTGGGGGCCCTGGAGCCCAGACAGGCACCAAGCAATCTTGCAGCCCTCCACGGTGAGGACAGGGGAACTGGTGGAGTTCCACCTGTTGGCTCCTCTCCCTCCTGACCTTCCCATGGGAATCCTTCCAATACATGAACCGTTGGCACAAAGAAATTGAAGTGGGTTTCTCCATTGCTACCCTCACCATCTAGGACTCCACTGTCCTTTTTTTTCCTTTCTGAGACAGAGTTTGGCTCTTGTTGCCCAGGCTGGAGTGCAATGCCACTATCTCGGCCCACGTAAAGGGCATGGTGGCACGCACCTTTAGTCCCAGCTACCCGGTAGGCTGAGGTGGGAGAACTGCTTAAACCCAGGAGGTGAATGTTGCAGTGAGCCGAGATTGTGCCACTGCACTCTAGCCTGGGTGACAGAGTGAGACTCTATCTCAAAAACAAAAAAGTTGAAATTATAAAAAAGCTTAAAAACAAAACAAAACAAAAAAACCAAAAACAGAAAATCACTACAAAATGTGTAGCACAATGGGTTTTTTTTTTTTTTTTTTCCTTTTGAGATGGAGTCTCACTGTGTCACCCAGGCTAGAGTGCAGTGGTGCCATCTCAGCTTGCTGCAACCTCCGCCTCCCGGGTTCAAGTGATTCTTCTACCTCAGCCTCCCCAGTAGCTGGGACGACAGGCACATGCCACCACACCCAGCTAATTTTTGTATTTTTAGTAGAAACGAGGTTTCACCATATTGGCCAGTTTGGTCTCGAACTCCTGACCTCGTGATCCACCCGCCTCAGCCTCAGAAAGTGCTGGGATTACAGGTGTGAGACACCACGCCTGGCCAGATAATGGGCCTTAAATTGTTTAACTATGTGGGTGATTGCACAGAAGAATAGTATAAATAACTTTATACTACTTTATACATGGGATAACTTGCTTCGAGTTGTTTCAAAAACCGTTTGAACTCATGAGACAGAATCTTGCTCTGTCACCTAGGCTGGAGTGCCATGGTGCCATCCTGGCTCAGTGCAACCTCTGCCTCCTGGGTTCAAGCGATTCTCCTGCCTCAGCCTCGTGAGTAGTTGGGATTATAGGCGAGGGCGCCACCACGCTGACTAATTGTGTTATTTTATTAGAGACGGGGTTGCACTATGTTGGTCAGGCTGGTCTCGAACTCCTGACCTCAAACGATCCACCAGCCTCGGCCTCCCACAGTGCTGGGATCACAGGCGTGAGCCACCGCGTCCGGCCTCAAAAACCTCTCAATGATTCGCTTGAATGTGTGTAAAGTGATGCACAGGCCACCCTGAAGACTTTGGTGGTTTCTACTGAAACTACACATCAGGCCGGGCGCGGTGGCCAGTGGCCAGTGCCCAAAATCCCAGCAAATCCCAGCACTTTGGGAGGCTGAGGTGGATCACCTGAGCCCAGGAATCCCAGACCAGCCTGAGCCACAAAGCGAGACCCCATCTCTACAAAAAGTAAAAAATTAGCTGGACGTGGTGGTGGCGTGCACCTGTAGTCCCAGCTACATGAAAGGCTGAGGCCGGAGGTTGAAGCCCTCGCTGGGGTGGAGAGGTCAAGGCCGTAGATGAGCCCTCATCGCGCCACTGCACTCCAGACTGGGCGACAGAGTGAGACCCTGCCTCAAAAAAAAAAAAAAAAAAAAAAAAGAAGAGGAAGAAAGCGAAAACATTACAAATAAAGCTATACATCCACTTCTGCACTTCTGCGTGGACTCGAGCGTTCAAGATGGGCGTGGCAACCCGATGACAGGAAACCCTGCAAGTTCGTGCTCCCAGGAGGCTCTTCCGCAAGGGCCACCAGCCACGGGAAACCAGGACCTTGTCCCTCACCAGGAAAAGCTCAGCCTGTGGCTCCGCGAGCGTGGACCGTTCCGTGGCCATGAGCGGGAAGAACCACGGACCCCCGCCCAGAGCTGGGATGGATCTCCCGGGCGGGAGGCGGAGGGTACGGTCCACCCCAGCGGAGGGCAGCGCGTGAGGCCGTTGAGATAACGCTCCGCGGACTCGATGACTCCTGGAGCAGAGCCCTGGCTGCGCTGCACCGCGGGAGGGAGGGGCTGCGTCTACTGCGGGGCCATGAGAGGGAGGAGCCGGTCCGGGGATGGGGGGGGCGGGGGCAGAGACTGGAACCCGCGCAAGCGCGGAAATGCCCACGGCCGCGCCCTCCCGCGCGAACCGCAGCGACACCCGGGCCGCCCTCGGAGGGCGCGGATGTCGCGCCGCGCTCCCGGGGTGCTTCAGTTGCGCCCACGGCCGACGCCCGGCAGCGGCGGGCAGGTGCCACGACCTCTGGACGTTTCTCGCCCCTTCTCGGGAATGGAACGCTTAGAGAAGCGCAGGTCCGCACCCAAAACACAAGGCGGCACTGTTGCGTGTGCACCGACGACTCTGCGGCCAGCGCCCTGGCTCTCTCCCCGGGAACGCCTAGGAGCCAGAGAGCGCCGCTCCGCGCCACGCCCGGCAGGGCCGCAGCAGCGCGCACGCGACAGGGTGTCGTCCATTGGGCAGCAGGAGCGTCCGTCAAGGGCGAGGGGCGGGAATTCCGTGCAATCTGAGCACGGTCATTGGCGAGGACAGGCGAAGAGGAGGATGGATAGGCGGGTCGGGGCGGAGCTTCCTGTGGGCGCCTGGAGCCTACGGGGAGCGACCGAGGCGGAGGTGGGGAGCGAGGCAGCTGTGGGTCCCGGCGGGCGGACACTAGGTCTGTCCCTCCACGCCCCGCCCCGCCCCGCCGCGCCCCGCCGCCTCGGCATCGCCTTCCGAGCCTCCCAGTCCTGGGCTAGCCCTACGGGGCATCCGCCGAGTCCCCTTCCCGCGCAGACCGGCGGTCACTGTCCTCCCCCGGGAACGAGGCGGACGGGCGTCCCCCGAGATCAGGGCCCGGGAAGCCCCGTGAGCCGCTCTCGCCTGGGCGCCGTCGAGGGGCCGCCCCGCCCTTCCCACTCCACTGTGCTCCGAAAGTGCCTCGGGGCGCGTCTGGGGAGTCGTGGGGAAGCAGGGCCGTCCCCACCCGTCCACCCGGCAGCGTCCAGGGATAGGTGGGCAGAGCGGGCGGGCGGGCGGGCGTCCTGGAGGAAGCGGCGTCTGGAGGTGTCTGTGCAGCGTTCCGCGGTGGCGCGCGGTGGGGTAACAAAGTCTTGCCCGTCCCTTGACAGCGGTGGCCGCCGGGGAGGGAGTCCTGCTCTGCTGCGGGCGGTCGTGGGCTGGGGCGCTTCTTGGCCTGTCTCCTGGGGGGTAGGAAAGGTGAGCCCCGCAGAGAAGGCGGTGGCTTCCCTCGACGTGGGTGCCAACAGGAGCCATCCCTCCAACCGGTCTTCCCGCGGGAGGGTTCCTGGCTGGGAACACCGGCAGGGCTGGTTCCAGCACCCATGGGGCCGCTGGGTCCAGCCGTGTGTTTCCGGGGAAGACCCGCCTTACCCGCCAACCTTCCCGCACCGGGAGGGTTCCCAGCTGCTGGTGATGCTGCTCAGGCGGCTCCCCACAGCGCCACCACCCACCCCCGGAGCCGGCCGCTGGGTTTGGCCCGTCCGCCCTGGTTCCTCTTTGCTGGGCTCCGAGGCCTGGCGGGACTTCCCGTCTCCGCGGCGGCTCTGGCGACCCAGCATCCCTTTGCCCTGGGCTCAGACGGACTCCCAAGGAATTGCGTCCCGGTGGAGAAGACGCTTCCTTCCCTCTCCCTTCCTCTCCTCCGCCCCCTTTTGCTCTCTTGTCCTTGCACTTTGCCTTGTCCGTGTGTCCCGCTCTGTGTGTGTGTGTGTGTGTGTGTGTGTGTGTGTGTGTGTGTGACTGACGCGAGCCCTTAGTCACCTCTTGCTACTATTTTTTCCCCATGTTATCACTTGTCTCTTGACTGTGCGGTTTGCGGGTTGTGCTTGGTCACACAGGGGATTTTAGTTTTCGTGTCATCAGAATCTCCAGGCTTTCCTGATGGCTTCTGGGGGTTCTTGTCGGTTTGTTTCCTTCTGGCTCACGCCGTGTCTTGCCCCCTGGACGCTGAGCACCAGTTCCGACTGCTGGGTAACAGACGACTCCACGTTTCGGTCCTTCCCCACCTAGCGCTCCTCTCGCCCCCCAGGGTTCTGAGGGACAGGCTCTGGGAGGGCCCTCGGGGAGCCAGGACTGTGGCTCAGGGTCCCTCTCAGGCTGCGGTCAGGTGTCCACTGGGGCCCAGTCATCCTATCTGACTGGGTGGGGAGCCCTCGTGCTGATTCTCCCTCTGGAGGCTGCGGCAGGAGACCTCAGTTCCTCCCCACCTGGCCTTCTCCCAGGGCTGCTCAGCTTCCCCCGGACCTGCAATCCAATGGAACCAGCAGGAGAGGGCGCCCCAGACCCGGCCACACTCTTTATGACCCGGCCTCCTAAGTGACTCGCCTCACCTCCGCTGTGGTTTTGGTTGGTCTCGCAGGCCCACCCTGGAACGTGCTGGAGAGGGCGCCACGCTCAGGGTGGAGGCTGTTCCTGAGTGCTGCAAGTCAGAAGCGCCCTTGCGCCTGTAGAGCTGTGTGGGCTGCTGGAGACCCCGAGCGGGCCACCTCAGGGACGTGTCCTTGGTGTCAGCGGGAGCAGCAGGCCACCTCCTGGGGCTGACACTGGCCGGGGTCTGCATTTCTGAGGGCGGGGCGTGCTTTGACATCCTGAAAGGGTTGCAAAACCCATCACAGAGAACCCCAAGAAGGGAGACTCTGCCCCCAAGACCCAGTGTGCCCCGCAGGGTCTGTGCCGTGTGCTCTCTGGCTCTTCATGGAAGCCTCTCCCAGCCCGGGTCGGGGACCCCTGGTCCAACATCCCCAGGAGCCCGCGGGAAACCCGTTCTAGTCACCACAGCCCCTTTTGCATGGCATGAGTGCCCCACGCCAGCCTGCATGGCATGTGCCTCCCACTTGCAATGCCCTCCTCCCAGGGGCTCATTCCTGCCCCTGCCCCCTCTCTGCCCCAAGTGGGGCGACCTCTCTCTGCAGACAGGGGAGGCCTCTCCTCCCGGCATGCAGCCCTGAAAGGGGAGGGGCCGGGGCAGGGAGGGGGTGTGCCCCGCCATCATGGTGAAGGCAGAGCAGCTCCTTTTTTCCGTGATGTGTCAGGCTGCCGGATACTGGGCTCCAGGGGCAGTCCCTGGCCTGGGGGGTGGGACGTGGAGGGCCAGGTGGGTCCCGGAAGGAGCTTTCCACTGGGGCCCCAGGAGGTTGCCCCATCCTTCCCACTGGGACTGGCAGGTGACTCCCTGATGACGCTCTCCGTGGCTCTGAATTTGTCACAGAGGTTCCGTGGGCGATGAGTGCTTTTCCTGTTGGCCGGTGCCGCCTCTGGGCAATGCAGGGACCCTTGATGACAGCTCCTGGCCCCTTCCAAAGCCGCCTGGCCCTCCTTGAACCCGACGAGAGCAGGTTGCCGGGCCTTCCCTGGGGAATGTGTTCCTGGCAGGTGGGGACAGCCCCTCCCCCAGGGTGTTGGGTACAGGGTCCTGGGGCGCCTCAGGACACGGTCAGGCCCACTGAACCCCCACACTCCTGGGCCACCTGCCCGCTGGCCTGTCCTCTGTGACCCTGTCTCCCCTGAGCCAAGGTGCCCGGCCTGGTCCCCCAGGAAGAACAGTGAGGAGGTCTGGCTCTCCCTGCCGTGGGGGCCTCGGGGGCCTGGACGGGGACGGTGTCCTCCCTCCCCAGGCTGCCCGGCGCCCTCGCTCAGGGAGTGCTCTTCTAGCGGCCTGTTCGGTAGACGGGCACAGTCACGACGGCAGCCAGACCCTGTCCCGGCCCATGCACCCACCTGGACAGATCGGCGCCCTCCTAGACTTACTGGCTCCATTGAGGGTCCCAAAGGGGCTGGCCCAGAGCACCCTGGGGTCTCCAGACCCCTCGGCCCACAGCAGCTACCAGCAGCCCAGGCGGGACCCAGGGGCTTCCGGGCACAGAGGCGCTGCTCCCTGGCTTGTGAGCCCGGGGCCTCTCCAGCCGTCCCCTGTCGGGGGGCCTCCACTCCTGCTCTGGATCAAGGTCCTGCCCCCAGGGAGAGCTGGTGCCTTCGGGGGACCGGGCCCTGGTTGCAGTTGGAGAGTGCGTCCAGGGACGGTGCTCTTCTCGGCTGCCGCCCTGCCTCCCAGGGGCCTCCCCAGACACCCGGCTGCTGTCAGCTGGGGCTGGGGGGTCCTCTGGCCCAGGGGTCGTCCCGGTTTGGGAGTGCCCTGCCCTGGACACCGTGTCCAAGAAGGATACGTGCTCGCCCTTTGTTGGGGGCCAGGCACAGGGTGAGGGGACACTCGGCCCCACCACCCCTGTCTCCGGGAGCCCTGGCTGGGTACGGTGCCTCTTCCGAGAGATCCTGCCCGGGACTGGTGCCGCCCGCCTCGGGCCTGCCTCCCACACAGTTGGGGACCCTGGCCGGGCACCTCCTGCCAGCCCCCTGCATCTGTCCTAGCCTCAGCCGGGCCCTGCAAGCTGTCCATGTGCCTGCGACACCCGGTCCCTCTGCGGATGTTTGCAAACACCCCTGCCCCCACGGTGATGTCTGGGGGCCTCTCTGGGCCTTTGTGTGCCGAGTTGGGGGTGGGTGGTGGGGGGTGTCTTTCCATAGTTGCCTACTTCCTGTCCTCCTCGGCCCCAGGTCCAGGGGTGCCCTGCCTGCTCAGTTTCCAGCCTGAGCCCTTCCTTGAGCTGGCCCAGTCCCCTAAGCTTCTGCAGCAGGTTCCCAGATCCACCCGAGGGACTCCTGGCCAGTGTTCCCAATGGTGTCTGAGTGCTAGACTCAGTCACTGGCCATAGATTTCGGGGAACCCCGCTCTGAGGGGCCGTTGCTTCCGTTTCCTCTGCAGGTCCCCTCCCAGTTGCCTCGGAGAGTGGGGATGGGGCTGTCGGGAGGCAGAAGGGAGGGTTGGGGTGCAGAGGTGTGGCTTAGGGGAGGGAAAGTCAACTGGGCTACTGCCTCTCCCTGCCCTCCCTGGACTCAGTCCAGACATGACCTGCGGGTTGGAGGCCTGTGCACCCTGTATCTCCTCCTAGTAGCCTGGCAGGTCCTCCTGGGTCTTCCTCAGTGTGGCTGGGTCCCCAGACCATAGGCCCTAGCAGGGTAGGGGCCCGTGCTCTCCTCTTGTTTTTGCTCCTGCTTGCCCGCCCTTCCCGGGGAGGCCCCTGGCCACGACCATGCCAGTCTCTTTCCCTGCTGCCTGCCTGCCTGCCTGCCTGCCTGGGTGGCCTCCAGCTCACCGCCCTGTGAGGCCTGTGGCCTCCCGCCAGGGCTGTCCTCAGGGGCCTGGATCCCCCTCGTTTATCTACCGGCCTTGCCGCCCCACCTGTGTCCCTGCAGCCCGGGGATGATCCGGAGGGTTGGGGGATCGGTGCCCTTGGTTCACCTAGCCCAGCCCTAGGGCGGTTCCCCCGGTGGCCCTGCCAGGCGTGGGGCTTGGGAGAGGATACGATGGAGCCGGCACAGGGAGGGGGGCAGGAGACTCTGGGTGACTCGGGACAGGAGGGGGTGCCCCAGAGGTTCAGAATCCTGGGCACACAGTGGGCTGAGCGGACAAGTCGCAGCCTCAGGGGGACCTCCCGTCCTCCCCACTGGCACTGGCTCTTTCTGGGCCTGGCTCTGCTGCCTCCCACCCCCATTCAGCTGGTGGCTTCTAGATGCTTCCAGAGTGTGCTTGGCCCCTTTGCCTCTATGCCATTGGGCCCAGGGGGAGCAGTAGAGGGGCTGGGGGTGGGACTTCCCCTTTCTGTGTCTTGCTTGCCCCGTGTCTCCCAGTGAGTGGCCGCCCTGAGCCTGGGGCCAGCCGCCCAGCCCCAAGTGGAAGTCAGGCAGGGCTCCTCTGCCGTTTTCCTTTCCTTTATGCCATCAGAGTCAGGACTGGCCTATCCTCATGAAGCCACAGGTTTTACACCCCTGGCACTCTCTTCTTGAAAGTGGTAGCGGCCCAAGAGACACCCTTCCTACCTCCACCGCAGCTGAGGGTCAAGGCAAGGGTCCTTCTTGGCCGGCCTTGGCACTGTCACCTTTTGGACCTGTCTGGGGTCGAGGTCAAGGGCCTTACCAGGACCATGGGTTCTGGGCCCTGGCCCTGTATTTCCTCTCCACCGTCTCCTTCTCCACTGGCTGCCTTGAAACCCTCCCAGCCCCCTCTGTTGGTTCTCCTCCCTGGTCTGGCAGGGCCTGAGGGCAGCGGAGGAAAAGAATCCAGTATCTTCTTGGACAGTCCCCAGAGTGGCCTCTTGCCGGGACCTTGGGCAGCTGCTGCCCCCTGCTGTGTGTCTGAGCACTGCTGGAGCCCTGCGGGGGACCCCAGATTCTTTGGGAGCTTTTGAAAGTGGGGCCACAGTGGTCTCTCGGAGCTCTGGAGAACATTTAAGTGGAGGCCTGGAGGCTCTTTAGGCCCATGGAACCTTCCTAATCCTTCTGGTTCCAGTTGGGGCACCCAGTGCACTTGGGTGTGTCCAGAGTAGTTGGAATCCCTCATGGGGTTCAAAGCCCTGGAGGTTGGACAGATCACAGGATGAGCTTGGCAGAGCCCTGAGGAGCCCTGGAACAGGGAGGGAGTACTCCAAGGCCCACAGAGCCCTGGGGATTGGTGACCAAGCCCAAGTGGGAGGCCTCAGGAATCAGGGGGAGCTCAGGGAGGTGGTGGGAGCAGAGCCCTGGGGAAGGCCGTGAGCCCTCAGGAGCAGGCAGTCTCTGAGCCCCGGGGTAGGAGTCTCACAGCCCTTGTCATTCCCTGGGGAAATGGGCTGGGGACTCCGGGAGCCCTCTTCCATCCAGTCTCGGGAGCGCTTTTGGAATGAATGAAAAGGGGCAAGCTACGTCGGGGGTGGCCGCTGTTCCTTCCTTCCTTCCCTCTCTTCCCTCATGCCAGACACCACAGCGGTTGCCAAGTACACCCAGCTGCCTCCTCTTTACTCCTCACCTGTAACATATCCAGGACCTGACCTAAGGCCTAGAAAGCACCATTTCGTCCAGATACCTGGATATCTCTTTTCCCTCCTTGGGATGCCCCAAGCCCAGCTCCACATCGCCCATCTCCCTGACACCGGCTATTACTCCAGAGCTTTGGGATGTCAACCTTGCCTCCACCCCAGGTCCCATATAGGTTCCTGCTAGGCCCCATCTGCCTCTGTCCAGCCACAATCCCAGGTAGTGAGTGCCTCCTGGGGGAACTGGACTGCGGTGAGTTCGGTTCTTCCTGTCAGTGTACTTGGTTTTTATCAGCTGCTGAAACGGGCTGTCACTGCGTCCTTCTAGGGTCCTGGTAGTAGCAACCTGTTTGTTCTGCCCCCCACGTACAGGCTTATTAGTGGGACCATTGGGTCCCTAAGGTGGACCTGTGAGGAGTTGGCATCCCCTGCGCATGCCTACCACCTGCCATGGACCATCCAGGTCTCGCCTGCTGCAGGACCAGCCATCAGTCTGTTGCATTGGGCTTGGGATGGTGAGGGGCAGAGGGCAAGGGCTTGGGGAGTCCACACAGCAAGTGGCTGGGCACTGGGGGTGAGCCAGGTAAGAGGAGCTTATAACAAACAAGAAAGGCTGAAACCGTGAGTGGTAAGAAAATTAGAAGTGCTTCGCTCTTTTCTGCATGTTTTCAACACACAAGGACCATGCACTATTTTAGGACCAAAAATATACGTGAGGAGAGACTAGGATGCAGCCAAGATAAATGGTCAGGAGTAGCCAGGGAGGGTCCCAACCCCAGCCCTGCCTCCACGGGCGCATGTGCAGGCACTGCATGGGAGCTGTGCCAAGTGTGGGAGGCTGGGCTGTCCCACTACCTGCAGCAAGGAACCAAAGGTGAGGGGGACTAACGCCAGCACCCCACCCCTTGCTGGGCCTCTGTTTCCCTCCTGCCCGTGTGCAGTGGATGGCAGCCCCTCTGTGCTTTCCCGCCCTCTGCCGGCAGCATAGAGCCAGGCATGCATAGCAACACGTGGCATTCTGTCTTGGGGTTTTTTTTTTTAATTATTATTATTATTATTATTATTTTTTTTTGAGACGGAGTCTCGCTGTGTCGCCCAGGCTGGAGTGCAGTGGTGTGATCTAAGCTCACTGTAACCTCCACCTCCCAGGTTCAAGTGATTCTCCTGTCCCAGCCTCCTGCGTAGCTGGGATTACAGGCATGCACCACCACACCCAGCTAATTTTTTGTATTTTTATTGGAGATGGGGTTTCACCATGTTGGCCAGGATGGTCCCGATCTCTTTACCTTGTGATCCGCCTGCCACAGCCTCCCAAAGTGCTGGGATTATAGGCATGAGCCACCGCGCCCGGCCTGTCTTGGGCTTTAGTACCCACTTTCCACTTAATATATGTAGACCGGGCAGTGGCTCACACATGTAATCCAGGCACTTTGGGAGGTCGAGGTGGGTGGACCACGAGGTCAGGAGATCGAGACCATCTTGGCCAACATGGTGAAACCCCATCTCTACTAAACTACAAAGCATTAGCCGTGCATGGTGGTGCACACCTGTAGTCCCAGCTACTCAGGAAGCCAAGGGAGGGGAATCGCTTGGACTTGGGAGGCAGAGGTTGTGGTGAGCTGAGATTGTGCCACTGCACTCCAGCCTCGGCAACAGCGAGATTGCATCTCAAAAATAAAATAAAATAATATGTATATACATATATATATGTATATACAGGTATATATGTATATCTATGTATATATATGCATATATATGTATATATGTGTGCATATAATGTAAACTTTGAGCACAGTGGCTGACACCGGTAATCCCAGCACTTTGGGGGGCCAAGATGGGTGGATCCCCTGAGATCAGGAGTTCGAGACCAGCCTGACCAATATGGTGAAACCCCATCTCTACTAAAAATACAAAAATTAGCCAGGTATGGTGGCGTGTGACTGTAGTCCCAGCTACTAGGGAGGCTGAGACAGAAGAATTGCTTGAACCCAGGAGGCAGAGGTTGCAGTGAGCCAAGATGGCGTCATTGCACTCCAGCCTGGGTGACAGAGTGACTCCGTCTCAAAAAAAAAAAAATTATATATATGTATATATAGAAGATTATGAAATACATACCCAGGGCAGAAAACCTGGGAGCTAAGTGAGAATATAGACAGGTGAATTCCATCACCCAGGGATATGGGGCATTTCAGCCTTTGGAGCTTTTCTCCCATGTTAAACAAGCAGCAGTTCCAGGAGCTGAGAATGATGTGCCAGAGATGCTTCATTTTTTTTCCGTCCCTATGCCCTTGGACACTGGGGTGGACTTCAGCTTTTTCCAGTTAAAACACCCGCAGACTGCTGGTAGCATGCATGCAGCTTTGCCTGAATTTCTAAGTGGGTTCTCTGTATACGCCTTGTTGTACCACAACTATATGTATAAGCAGTTACAGGTGCTTTGGGGAATGAGTTAGGGAATAAAACTCCCAAACAAAACACAAACATCTCTGGGTAGCATTTGATTCCTATCCCCAGACCAAAGCAAAAATGCGGACTCAACAAAGCCAGATTGCAATCCTCGAGCCCCAAGACGCAGAGGCCCTTGCCATGGGAGCCCAACCCTCTCCTCCAGGAAGAGCCAACGCATTAAAAATAAATGGGGTTTTTATTGTGTGTCCACGAAAACAAAGGGTGGCCTTTGGTTAACCGCCCCCAACAAGATGACAAAAAGGAGGCATGCATGACAACAAGAACCATGTTCTCCTCTGAGCGAGGTCTTGCCCTCCTGGACCCTAAGGGTTACAGGCAAGCAGGGCCAGGAGGCTGCCGAGGAAAACACACTCAGGCTCCCATGGAGCCTACTCTGGGCTAGGCCCAGCGCCCCTCAAGCAAGAACACATAAAAGCCCCTGCCCCTGCCCCCGCCCCCGCCCCCACCCCCACCACCTCTGCTAAGGCAGTCAGCCAGGACCTCCCCAGAAGACCTGGCTCTGAAGCCCAGACCCTCACAGCTCCCTCTGGAAAGGGCTGACTTCCTCAGCCTGCATGAAGTAGTAAATGAAGAAGAGGACGATCACAAAGGCCAGGAAAAGCAGCAGCTGGCCCCAGAGCGGGACCTGGTGATCCTGGCCCAGCCCAGCCCCAGGAGCATAGTTTTCAGGCCGGATGGCACGGCGGGTGAGCCATGAAGAGGAAGATGATGAGGAGGACATAGAAGAGGTGGAGGACGAAGTAGGATAATAGGACAGGTCCAGGGAGCTGCTGGAGGCTGAAACAGGGCGGTAGTGCGCAATGCTCTGGTAGGCACTGTCCCGGCCATACATGGGGCGTTCCCTGAGGCAAAAGAGGGGAGCAGGTGGGCCAGGAGCCTGGGTCCGGAACCAACCCCTGTCCCTGGCCTTCCCCATACATACATACCTATCCTTGCACTCCTCTTCAGAAGACGACAAAAGATCATCATCACGTACCTGTAGAAGAGAGTCAAAGGTGAGGGGACTGGCTGGCAGGGCCACCATGGCCCTGTCATGTCCCTCTCAAACGTCCCTCTCAAACTTCCCCCTCAAACTTCCCCAGCGGGTCCCCTCTGACCTTTGGTTAGAGGCCAGGGACCCACACCCTCCTGAATGACTCTGGGTGTTCAGCCTTTTATCCATGGGGCCTTGCTACTTGTGCTCATGCCCCAGCATCCCCTTTTGCCCCCAGGACTCTCAGGAAGAGCTGGAGCCTAGATCCCAGACCAGGGTGCAGGATGCATCCTATGTGCTCTAGTCACATAGTTCTGAGGGCTCCCCAAAGTAGGACCCCGACCAAACAGGTGTCTGCTGAGCCAGAGTCTCCCCAGTGGCCCCCTGGATGTATCCAAACACAGCCGCGATCCCCTAGGTTGTACCCAAGTACAGGACGCCGCCAGCCAGCTCACCTGGTGGTGGAACGTGTCAGCATCTGGGAGTAAAGTCACAGACTGGCGGAAGCCCCTGGACGGGCCCGCAGACTCGGGCTCCCCATAAGTCCTGGTAGTGAAGTAGCTCCTTCATAGTAGTCGTCATTGTAGCCTTGGGAAGGGGGGCAGCGGTAGCAGAGGGGGCATCGGTGTGCCCCACCTGGCCCGATGGCCCTAATCTGAATCCCACTTCGGGACCTGTGACAGTTTCTCCCTCCTAAGGCTGCTGGAGTGGTTGGGACTGAGGTCTCAGGTCCTCCCTGTGAGCGGGGTCCCTGACGCAGTCGGGTGAAGGTGCCAGCGTGCCCACCCAACCCCTGCCTTACCCTTGCTCTGGTAGAGTAAGGCGTCCTCTTTCTTGGGAAGATCATACATATCTGAATCCCCTGACGTCGAATCCAAGTCTGGATTGAAAGAAGGAGACAGAACTGTTTGCCCCCCCCCACCCCGAGACTTCCCTCCCCTTTCCCCAGTGCCGCTCACGACCGGCGCCCCTGCCACACCCTCGCTGCCCCATCCTCCCCGCGTCCCAGGCCGTCCCCACAGGCGAGGCTCTCACCAGAGAAGCGATAAGAGGAGGCAGCGGATGAGCCGGGGGGCGAGAGCCGCCGTCTCTGGGTCTCGTACTCGAATATCTTCTGCTCGTAAAGTCTACGAGTTGATCCTGGCCGGACACGGGGCGGTCAGGGCCGCGGGCCGGGGAAGGGGCGCGGGGAGTGCAGCGGAGTGGGCAGCGGGGAGGTCGCGGGGCGGAGCACGAGGAGGGGGCCCGGAAGGGGTCCCGCCTGCCGCCGCGTACCTACTACAGGCCCGTGCGGGATGTTGTACCGGCGCAGCAAGGCGGTCAGCTCGGTATTAGAAAGATCTGCGTAGTCGTCCATGGCGGGTGCGGGCTCGGGCGGAGGCCTGGCGGCGGCCCGGGCCTACCAAAACCGGCCGAACAGCGGCTGCCTAGGAGCACGGCGGGGGCGGCACGAGCGCATCGGGAGCGGCCGCGCTCGCGTCACA
>NW_022307636.1:0-2701 GCF_002776525.5 Piliocolobus tephrosceles | reverse complement strand
CCTTAGTTCCCCTCCCCAGAGGTAGCTGGTTATTCACGTGCAAGTGTCCTGCTTTTTGTCACTTCACCATCTAAGCAACATGTAACATGTGTAAGCATTCTCTTTTATTATTGCCTTGTTAGAATTCCTTATTTATGATTACATAATTATCACTGTGTGATGATTAACCATTTTTCTATTACTGAGCATTTGTTTTAGACTTTAGGCTTGTAGTCTTTTATATTCAGTGAATATTTTTGTGCATGAAATCTGCATTTTGAGATTTTTTTTGGAGACATTCCTAGGTGGGGAAGTATTGGGTCAAAATATATATACTGTAAGTTTCTTGATACAATCTAAGCAGATCTGTTAAACTGTTTTCCTAAACTTTTATGCTTATACTAAGTGAATATATTTCTATATGTATATATTTAAGTGTATTTACCTTTTAACATGTGTTGCCTGCTTTGGGTGGAACAGGGAAACACCAGACCCAAGTTTCCAGGAAGAGTTCTCTGGTCTCCTGCTCTTGAAAATGTTACGATCAGCTATAGAAGCATCCAAGGATAAAGACCAGGTAGACTCACAACAAAACCCAGTATCTCCCAAACAGATACTTACTGTATTATAGCTGCAGTGTGGTAGTTTAGTGTGGCTTGATGCTCCTCAGACTATCCCACCAAATGTACTCCTGTTCAAAGGAGACTGAGGGTGTGCTCAGGGTATAAACGGCCCATTCCACACATGTACGGTTTCTTTACTGTCTCCTGCCTCCTGCAAAATATCAGTGCCCATTGTAATACTACATGACATATTCAGGTTCCTTTTAAAATTAACTTTTTTTTTATTTCCCCCCCCAGAAACAAATTTAAGTAGAATTGGCAAGTCAGAAAAAGAATGAGTAGCTCTTGGCTTTGAATATTACCTGTTCAACTAATACGTTGAAAAAGCACAGGTCTGGGCTTTAGGTCAGACATACATTGATTCAAGCCCTGGCTTGCCCTTTAGTAGCGGGGTGACTTTGGTATATTATGTAACTTCTCTGAAGGTCAGCTCCTCACCTGTACCATGGAAGTGATATACCTCACCGGATATGAAGATGCCTTATGTTAAAGCACCTAGCACAATACCTGACCCATTCCATGTGCTCACTTTAATACTACTTCTGAAAGTCTGGTAATCACCCAGGAAGCCCTGCCTCAGAGTAATTCAATCAGAAATTCTGAGGTTAGGGCCTGCAAATTGGTTTTAAAATAAAAGGAAAACCCTCCCCAAATGATTCTGGTAGGCTGCAGAGGTTGAAACTCTAGTCTAGTAGAAAAGTATTGGACTGGAATTATGGAACCTAGCTTCTCCTCGTCATCTTGCTGTCAACCAGCCTTGTCCTGTAGTCCCCGGTCCTTATACTCTGTCTCAGTAAAACAAGGAAGATGGCCCTCTCTGAGGTCCTGTCTAGCACTAAATAAAACAAATAAATAAATAATCAGAGAGAGGAGTTTTGTAGAACTTCACCGTTGTGATGGCTCAGGACATTAACCAGAGCAGACCTTGTGTGTTCCAAGGACTTGCTTTAAGAAGTCGAGGACCTCCTGGGTTTTCTTAAAGCTGAAATTAGACTTTTGAAAACATCTCTTTGGCAAAACAGATTTCTAAAGCGTTTACATTTTTTTCTAGGTAAAGAGCAATGCAGTCCGGGCCCTTGGAAATTTGCTTCCTTTTCTGCAACCCTCTCATATAGAAAAACCCACATTTGCAGAAATAATTGAGGAGTCTATCCAGGCCCTAATTTCTACTGTTCTAACAGAAGCTGCCATGAGAGTCCGATGGAATGCTTGTTATGCAATGGGAAATGTATTTAAAAATCCTGCCCTTCCATTAGGTAAGAAAGTTTCCCTTCACTCCCTGGTGGAAAGCCTCTTGGGACAACACACACCAATCTACATTGTTGTTAAAGATGTTTGTCACATGTTATTTATCACAGTATGAGGAAATAATGGAGACGTACTGAAAACAAGTTTAGGAGAACATTGAAATACATCATTACCTATACAATGGTATATATAATGGGATATTTTGTTGCCATTTAAAATTACTTACAAGAATTTTATAATCTGGAAAAATACTTCTGATGTTACACAAATGAAAGCAGGTATTAAATCATTTCTACAGAATGACCTCGATCGATGGGTAGGAAAAAGACCGAAAGGAAATTGGACCAATTATTAACAGTGATTGCCTCTGGTTGAGTAGGATTTTTTCTGTTTTCATTTTCTCAGTTGTCTACAATAAGCATATATTGTTTTAATGGTCAAGAAAAAAGGAAGGAAACAAAACTGGAACGAGAGGGGATATAAACTGGAAATCCCCTGTGAGCTGTGTACAGAAGTGGATGCCATTAATAAATGTAAGGAGGGCATCTGTCTCTAAGTAGTGGCATGCCATGCACCTGGATATGTCATTCAGGACCAGTAGCTGCTTAGGTGTGTGGATCGGAGCCTCCAAACCTCGCTCACTTTGAATGCCAGTGTTCGCTTTATTGCATTTCTCTCTCTCAGAAGATTTGAGACCTAAGGATGTGTTCCTGGAGAGGAGCTCATGCATCAAGTGAGGGAATTCTGGCTCTGCTCTCGTTTATTGCCCAGAGCGTCCAGGCCGACCAGTCAGCTGGGAGCATGTGGAGAAGTAGCCTCCTGGCTTCTTCCACTGAGAAGTCACCTAAGGG
>NW_022307635.1:0-6259 GCF_002776525.5 Piliocolobus tephrosceles | reverse complement strand
CCGTGTTAGCCAGGATGGTCTTGATCTCCTGACCTCATGATCCGCCCTTCTCGGCCTCCCAAAGTGCTGGGATTACAGGCTTGAGCCTCTGCGCCCGGCCCATGGATAATATTTTTTAGAGGTGAGGTCTTGCTATATTGTCCAGACTAGACCTGGGCTCAAGCGATCCTCCTGCCTCAGCCTCCCAAGTAGCTGGAACTAAAAATGTGCATCACTTTGCCGGCTTTCATGGATAATTGTTATGCTTTTTCTTTTTCTTTTTTTTTTTTTTTTTTTTTTTTGAGATGGAGTCCCGCTCTGTCGCCCAGGCTGGAGTAGAGTGGCACAATCTCGGCTCACTGCAACCTCCGCCTCCCAGGTTCAAGTGATTCTCCAGCCTCAGCCTCCTGAGTAGCTGGGATCACAGGCAGGCACCACCACCCCAGCTAATTTTTGTATTTTTAGCAGAGACGGGGTTTCGCCATGTTGGCCAGGCTGGTCTTGAAGTCCTGACCTCGGGTGATCCTCCCGCCTCGGCCTCCCAAAGTGCTGGGATTACAGGCATGAGCCACCTCACTCAGCCTGTTTTTTTGTTTTTTTAAGACGTGGTCTTGCTGTGTTGCCCAGGCTGGAGTGTAATGGCACGATCTCAGCTCAGCAAACTCCACCTCCCGGTTTCAAGTGATTCTCGTGCTTCAGTCTCCTGGATAACTGGGATTACAGGAGCTCACCATCACACCAGGTTAATTTTTGCATTTTTTATAGAGATGAGGTTTTGCCATGTTGCTCAGGCTCCTGGGCTCAAGCAATCTGCCCTCCTTAGCCTCCCAAAGGGCTGGGATTATAAGCGTGAGCCACTGTGCCCAGGCTGCCCAGTGAAATATTATCCTCTTTTTATTAAACAAGATGTTCTTCGCTGTGCTTTATGGGAGAGTGCTAATAATTAAAATTTTGTCTTATAAATTCAATATTAGGGCTGGTTTTTTTTTTTTTTCGAAACGGAAGTCTTGCTCTGTCACCCAGGCTGGGGTGCAGTGGCACAGTCTCAGCTCATTGCAACCTCCACCTCCTGGGTTCAAGTGGTTCTCCTGCCTCAGCCTCCTGAGTAACTGGGACTACAGGCACATGCCACCATGCCCAGCTTTTTTTTTTTTTTTTTTTTTTGGCGGGGGGGGGGGGGAGTTTCGCTTTTTTTTCAGGGGGCTGAGGGAAGGGGGGGTCTCTGGGCACTGCAACCTCCGCCTCCCAGGTTCAAACAATTCTCCTGCCTCAGCTTCCCTAGTAGCTGGGATTACAGGCATGTGCCACCACGCCCTGCTAATTTTGTATTTTTAGTAGAGACAGGGTTTCTCCATGTTGGTCAGGCTGGTCTCGAACTCCTGACCTCAGGTGATCCACCTGCCTTGGCCTCCCAAAGTGCTGGGATTACAGGCATGAGCCACCATGCTAGCTCCTAGCTAATTTTGCTATTTTTAGTAGAAATGTAGTTTCAGTATGTTGGCCAGACTGGTCTTAAACTCCTGACCTTAAGTGATCCGCCTGCCTCAACTTCCCAAAGTGCTGGGATTACAGGCATTATCCACCACGCCCATTTTTATTTTTATTTAATTAATTGACTTATTTTAAAATATAAAGATGAAGTCTCACTGTGTTGCCCAGGTTGATCTGAAACTCCTGGGCTCAAGTGATCCTACTGTTCTGACCTCCCAAAGATCTGGGATTACAGGCTTGAGCTGCCATGCCCAGCCTGAGTTGTTATTTTTATTCTGTCAATTTGATAATCTATTTGAAAGCTATAGTCCTTTGATCCAATCCCTACATTGAGTTGAGTTAAATAAACATTGGTCTTACTCTGAAAGTCTTAAAGAACCATGTTGATCTTTACTGTAGATTACTTTAATTGGGCTGCATAGGAGTTTTATTCAGAGCATCATCCAGAAAACTTCTAAATATCTTCACACAGTTCTCCTTGTCCTTACAGTTTCCCAGGTGTTAAAAATCTCTGTTCCTCTCCCTCTGCACAGGGTTCTCACCCCATACTGATGCTCTTTTGAATTACCTCCTCCTTCATGCTTCTCTTGAACAGAGACTCATTCTGCAGGGATTCGGGTGAATAAAATTCTCCATCTAGCTACACATCCTTAGAACAAATGTTTAATGAGCACCTACTGTGCACTCTGTCAAGAATAATCTTTCACATTTGCTTAGGCTTTTTTCTGTCTACAGAATTACTTTCACGTCCATTATTTAGAATAGGGATCATCAAATCTTTTCTATAGAGGGCCAGATATTTTTGCAGGCCATGTCTCTGTCACAACTTCTCTGTTCTGCTCTTGTGGTACAAAAGCAGCCATATATAAATGAATGTATAAATGAATGGAGATGGCTGTGTGCCTTTGAGACTTTTTTTTACCAAAACAGATAGTGGCCCTGAATGGGCCCCTGAGCTATAGTACGTCAACTACTGACTTAGAACAACTCAGTGAAGTAGAAGTTACCGGTCCTATTTTATAGATGGGGAAAGGAATTGAGGCTCAGAGAAATTAAGTGGTTTACCTAAAGTCACACAAACAAGTTACAAGTGGCTGACTAGATCTCAAACATGGGTCAAAAAATGTGACTGCAAAGTCACTGCTGTTTCAACCACACCATAACATCTGTCACTCATTCAGATAGCTTGTGTCAAAAGTGACAAGCTTCTTAACCTAGGTGCCACGTTGAGGAAGAGTTAGATAAATTTTGACGCATCCACAAATCACTATGCAGTTAGTCAACATAATATTTACAATGTGAAGTCATGGAGAAATATGAAATGATGTGAATCAAAAGGTGAGGTACAAGATTACATATAGAGTTGTGCTTGTGTAAAGGAAAAAAAGGGAAGTATCTTAGAATATTAACAGTTGTTGCCTTCTTGTAGATGTGAGATGGATTTTTTTGTGTGTTTATTTCTACTTTTTGTGTTTTGCACTTTTTTTTTTTTTTTTTTTTTTTTTGCGACGGAGTCTCGCTCTGTCGCCAGGCTGGACTGCAGTGGCACAGTCTTGGCTGGCTCACTGCAACCTCTGCCTCCCAGTTTCAAGCGATTCTCCTGCCTCAGCCTCCTGAGTAGCTAGGATTACAGGTGTGCACCACCACACCCAGCTAATCTTTATGTTTTTAGTAGAGTCCGGGTTTCACCATGTTGGCCAGGATGGTGTTGATCTCCTGACCTCGTGATCCACCCACCTTGGCCTCCCAAAGTGCTGGGATTACAGGCATGAGTCACCACGCCCAGCCTTGCACATTTTTTTACAATGTGCATTCTTACTTTGTGAGCCAGTAAATAATAAAACTTTGAAAGTGAATGCATCTTGAGGGTGCTTACAATTTACTTTTTTTTCTAGGATAAGGTGATTGCATTGGTCACTGACTGGAACAGGAGAAATACATTTCACTTCAGATAAAGCAGAGAATACAGTTTTTAGCCAGCAAAACTCTGGTCTGTTTAAGGCTAAGTTTCACAGAATGACAGAGGAAGTTGTGACAAGCCTTGGGCTCTGGGCAGACCTCATTTTTAGCCATGTTGCATGGTCCACCATAAGTGAACTACTTTAGAGTCCCCTCTTTCCTGAGAGAGCAAGAGAGGAGAGAAGTCTCCTTTGGAGAAGCAAAGATTCCTCCTCCAACTCGCAGCTTTTTTACCCCTGGGTTCTGTAATGATGGCAATATGAACAAACGTTAAATGTGTAGATACTGCAAGTATTATCCACAAGAACATCTAAAAATCATTTGCAATCCATCTTCTTCTAAAAGAGGTTAATGCCATTTATGAGGGTTGTAACATGGAGAATTTTCTCATCACTGGGTTTCAGGCTGCAGATGTAGGGGTCAGATGGGCTAGTAATGAGCAGAGTGCCTGGGCAATACACTGATCCAACATCTGCCTCTTGGTCTTTCCTATTTGTCGAGCACACACGAGAACAAGGACAAGGCCTGCCTGGTTGAAAGGGAAAGGTACAACAGGCTACTTTTAGATCAGACTGTTTGACACTTATGTAAACAGCAAAAGGAGGAGTGGCTCAAGGTGCCAGCTCCTATGGTCTTTGTCCCACTCACCAAAAGGAAAACACCAAAACAAAAGGGGTCAGGTGACTGCAAGGCAAGCCATGGGACACCCTTTCGAGAAGCTCATTCTTAGCTGCAGCTAAGGGCTTTAGTATTCTGCAGCTCTATTCTGAGGAGGCCATGGCATAAAACCCTAATCTCATCAGAACCTGGAAGGCATAAGAAATCATCTCATAATAGCCTTCCAGGGAAGATAGGAACATGAATGGGAGATGGCATACATGCCACCATCCTGTCATGTTAACGTATCTTTAAATAGAAATACACAGAAAACAAGGTTACATATTGGTTGGTTGACAAAAATGGCCAGAAGCTTGTAGGAACCTAACCCTGTATTTCCCTTAAGAGCAATAATTCAGTATTCACTTATTCAGCATTCACAGCAACTTTATAGAACATAACTACCATGAAGAATGAGACCTGGCTATATTATTATGAATACAGGAATGTAGTTTGGGCTTCACACACAGCCCCAAAAGGGCTCCAAGGACTCTCCCTCCCTCCTCCAAGGTCCCCAGACCACACTTTGATAACTATTTCTAGTAGACTATAAACTATGGCCGACTAGGGGTCAGCCATAGCTATTTTGTTCCTCTTCACATTTCCAGAATCTTGCATAGTGCCAGGCATATATTGTGAGTTAAGTTAAAATGGGCTGGGGGTAAGATTTTCATGAGAAAGTTAAACCTGAGAGAGGAGAGACGGAATGGTCCCTTTGGTGCTAAAGGTCTGTTCAGCCTTGATTTTTTTTTTTTTTTTTCTTAACGACAGGGCTCACTCTGGTGCCCAGGCTGGAGTGCAGGGGCAAAATCTCAGCTCGCTGCAACCTCTGCCTTCAGGCTTAAGTGAGCCTCCCACCTCAGTCTCCTGAGGAGCTGGGACTACAGGCACGAGTCACCACACCCAGCTAATTTTTTGTATTTTTTTAGAGACAGGGTCTCACTATGTTGCTCAGGCTGGTCAGGAACCCCTCGGCTCAAGCAGTCTACCAGCCTTGACCTCCCAAAGGGCTAGGATTACAGGCATCCACCATTGCACCCAGCACAACATATATACCTTAATTTTTTTTTCCTTTTTGAGACAGAGTTTCACTGTGTCACCCAGGCTGGAGTGCAGTGGTGCGATCTTGGCTTACTGCAACCTTTGTCTCCTGAGTTCAAGAGATTTTCCTGCCCCAGCCTCCTGAGTAGCTGGAATTACAGGCCCCCGCCACCACGCCCAGCTAATTTTTGTATTTTTAGTAGAGACAGGGTTTCTCCATGTTGGCCAGGCTGGTCTCAAACTGTTGACCTCAGGTGATCCACCCTCCTCAGCTTCCCAAAGTGCTGGGATTACAAGCGTGAGCCACCATGCCCAGCTGGAATTTTAAAATACTTTATTACGGCTCCATAGCTCATGGGTTAGAGCACTGGTCTTGTAAAACACTTTATACTAAAAAAAAAGCTAATGATCACCTGAGGCTTCAGTGAGTCATCTTTTTGATGGTGGAGGGTCTTGCGTCAGTGTTGTGGCTGCTGACTGATCAGGGTGGGGCTGCTAAAGATTGGGATGCCTGTGGCAATTTCCTGAAATAAGACAAAGATGAAGTTTGCTGCATCGATTGACTCTTTCTTTCACCAAAGATTTCTCTGTAGCATGTGATACTATTTGATAGCATTTACCCACAGTAGAACTTCCTTCAATACTGGAATCAATCCTCTCAAACCATGCCACTGCTTTATCAACTATGTTATGTAATATTCTTTTTTTTTTTTTTTTTTTTGAGACAGAGTCTCGCTCTGTCGCCCAGGCTGGAGTGCAGTGGCCGGATCTCAGCTCACTGCAAGTTCCGCCTCCCGGGTTTACGCCATTCTCCTGCCTCAGCCTCCCGAGTAGCTGGGACTACAGGCGCCCGCCACCTCACCCGGCTAGTTTTTTGTATGTTTCAGCAGAGACGGGCTTTCACCGTGTTAGCCAAGATGGTCTCGATCTCCTGACCTCGTGATCCGCCCGTCTCGGCCTCCCAAAGTGCTGGGATTACAGGCTTGAGCCACCACACCAGGCCTGTTATGTAATATTCTAAGTCCTCTGTTGTCATTTCAACAATGTCCACAGCGTCTTCATCAGGAGTAGAATCCACATCAAAAAAAGATTTTCTTTGTTCATTCAGAAGAAGCAACACCTCCTTCATTCA
>NW_022307634.1:2923-5294 GCF_002776525.5 Piliocolobus tephrosceles | reverse complement strand
GAAAGTATCCCTTTTCTATTTTCTGACAGAGATTGTATAGAATTAATATTTTCTTCTCATTTAAATAGTTGGTAGAATTCATCAGTAAAATCATATGGGCCCGGAGATTCATCAGTAAAATCATATGGGCCCGCTGGGGAGCTTAGGGGCAAAAGGGCATCTCAGAGAGAGGGCACATTCTCACCTCTGAAGACATCATCAATACATAGACCAATCAATGCCAGCACTGCACCTTAGGATGGGGAGGGCCACTGTGAGTTACAGCAAAATGAACGAATGAATGAACCAGTAAGTATGTGAGAGGGAAAGTCCCAACGACCCTCAGGAAGTGCAATCAACAGTTGCAGTTATTTTCATTAGGAACATTCTAAACACAGGGGAAACCTTCCTTCTGCTCTGTTGTTAGAGTGGGACATCAATGTTTCTGGTCTCTATTTCTAGGACACCAGAAATCAAGGTATAGAGTTTGGAGAAGGGACTTGGAGAGGTCACAGTGGCAGGTGGCTGCCAAATGGGGTGGCAGAATCCAGCAAGCGCTGGAGAAAGACAATCGGCCCAAACTGTTCACCAGCACCGCCCCCAACCCCCCACTGGCTCTGGTTCCAAGACTTCCCATTTTGTAGGCATTTCTTTGGCCTTAAACCATTTTCCTTTAATTGAACTTTTTCTGTGGAGCCATGCACCCTTTATCCCGTTTCTCCCGATGGTGACATCTCACAAAGGACGGTCCAGTATCCCAACGGCGTGTTGCGTTCCGCGGGACACAAATTTCCTTCACAGGCAACCCCTGGGATGCGTTTTTATAGCCACACGCACCCGCCTCCCTAACTCCTGGGCACCGCTAATAAGTGCTGCATTTCTCTCTTCTGTTTTTTGGAGAAATGAACCATCCGTGCGTGACCTTTGGGGGAGCATCTTGCATAATACCAGTACACCAGCGGCGCCATCGGTGAGTGACCTTTGGGACTGGTTTCTCTCACCAGCCTAACTCCCTGGGAGATCCGAGCAAGCTGCTGGGTGTTATCAGTGGCTCATTCTTTCTTTTGCACCACGGACCCTCATTCTGTAACCGGGATACCTGCCAGGGACGGGGAGCGGGAGGCGCAGGGCAGGGGCGTCCCTCTTGGCACAGCGTCCCCGCTTTGGATTTCTATCAATCCAGTCTCCACTTCCCTGGAGGCCAGCAGGGTCTTCCCCAATCCCGGATCGCGGGACGAGGCCCCGGGCGGACCTCAGGGGCGGGGAGTGGACAGAGCTTAGGGGCCGGGGCGAGGTGTGAGTGGGGCGGGACGCCGGCGTGGAGGCGGGGCCTGGGCGTGGGCGGGCGTGGAGCTAGGCGCCGCACCGCCGAGGCGGGGTGTGGGCGGGGCTCCGGGGCGGGTGTAGGCGGGGCTCCGGGGCGGGGTGTGGGCGGGGAGCTGGGGCGGGGTGTGGGCGGGGCGCCGGGGCGGGGTGTGGGCGGGGCGCTGGGGCGGGGCGCGGGACATGGGCGGGACGGGGAGTGGGCGGGGCTTCTGTTTGGCCGGCGTGCTGCGGAAAGACGCTTGCAGTCCCGCGTCTGGGGGCGGGTTCTGGGCTCCTTGGGTTTGCGCCTGTGCCTGGTCCCCGAGGGCGCAGTCGCAGCTCTCCTGCCCGCCAGGCGTCTGCGAGTGCGCGACCCTGTGCGGCCGGAACCTGGGGCAACTCCGAGGGCGGTCCTTGGGGAGACGCGGGTTCCAGCCCTGCTCCTACTGGGGCGTGCGCTGGTCGGACGGTGAGTGATCCCCGGTCGGGGACCGGGGGACTTGGGAGGGACAGTTCCCGGACTAGAGGGTCAGAACGCTCCCTGGGATTTCACCTGGCCGGCCATATGGCCCTGTGGGTCATCGCGCCCAGGCCAGGAACCATTCCGAACCTAGGATCGTACTTGGCTCTAACTGAACGCGCCCGCATGCAGGGCCCCGGTGTCGAATCGTCTGGTTGAATCTGCCCTCAACCCTATGGAGCGGGTGCTGGTATCATAGTCACATTACAAGTAGGAATCAGCGGGCCCGAGGTCAGTCTGTAAAGCGGGTACCCGGGTTTAGGCCCGTGCGTTGCCCAGCGCTGCCCTGAAGGTGCGGCTGAATCACTGATTTGCGCTGCCTTTGTCAAGGACATTGTGGCAGTCTGGGGAAAAAAAATCAGCTTCTCTAACCTATAATCTCTCTGAAAAAAAAAAAAATAAGCTTTATTATTATTATTATTATTGAGATGGAGTCTCGCTCTGTGGTCCAGGCTGGAGTGCAGTGGCGCGATTTCGGTTCACTGCAACCTCCGCCTCCCGGGTTCAAGCAATTCTTCCACCTCAGCCTCCTGAGTAGCTGGGATTACAGGCGCGCGCCACCACGCC
>NW_022307634.1:0-2913 GCF_002776525.5 Piliocolobus tephrosceles | reverse complement strand
AAAGTGCTGGGATTGCAGATATGAGCCACCGTGCCCGGCCCTGTTTTGTTTTGTTTTGTTTTGTTTTGTTTTGTTTTGTTTTGTTTGAGAAGGGTCTCACTCTGTTGCCCAAGCTGGAGTGCAATGGCGCAATCTCAGCTCACTGCAACCTCCGCCTCCCAGGTTCAAGCTATTCTTCTACCTCAGCCTCCCGAGTAGCTGGGATTGCAGGTGCGAGCCACCACGCTCAGTTAATTTTTTATATTTTTAGTAGAAATGGGGTTTCACCATGTTAGCCAGGCAGGTCTCAAACTCCTGACCTCAGGTGATCCGCCTGCCTCCGCCTCCCAAAGTGCTGGGATTACAGGCATGAACCATTATGTGCAGCCAAAAATCAGCTTCTTTAACCTTTAATCTGTGAAAAAATAAATCAGTTTAACCTTTAATCTCCGAAGATCTCAGCCAAAGCAAACATGAAAAGGAATATGTATTAAATAATATACACTTCTAGCTGTGCTGTTTATAGTGCTGGGGAAAAATGGAAATAACCTAAGGTCCCAGCAATAGGAAGATGGGCACACAAGGGTATGCAGGCAATGGTTTAGCAGCAGCACGAATACACACTGAATACACTGTGAAGTGTTGTCTGTGAGAATGCCCAGCAGGGGGACTTGTCCACATGGAAAGAGGCACAGGAAATAAAGTGAAAACATTACAAAATAACTTCTGCATGCTGATTAAAATCAAATAATGTACACATCAAAAATATCAGAGCCCATCTGACCCGGTATGTACAGTTTAATAAGCACATGGCTCTTTTCTCCTGCAGGCCTGGGTAGGTGCATAGTTTCTAACAAGGGAGAGAACTGTCACTGCTGTGGATGGGGTGCCAAGGGAAGTGCCTGGGGTGAAGTGAACAGTGACGCACTGCAAGTCAAGGGCCTGGGTTGGAGTCTTTCTCTACTAATTCAAATAGTATAGAAAGTAGAGCTGAGTCACTCAGTTCTTGGACCTCAGATTCTTATTCTTAATGACTAGGGGGATGGAGTCAGAAGTCAGACTCACATGCCACCAGGCATATGATGTAAACATGTAAACTGGGCCAAGAAATACAATAGGGTGTGGTGAGCTGGGGACACTGAAGAATGGATGCGCTGTCTAGAGAAGGGAAAATGAAGCATTTCATACAAACAACATGTCTTCGGGCAGTCACTTTGGGAATCAGGATAAGGTGTTCCCCCAGGCTGCAGAAACACTGGCAACGTTTACAAAGGTAAATCATTTCGTATCACTCTTTTTTTTTTCTTTTCTTTTTTGAGACAGAGTCTTGCTCTGTTGCCCAGGCTGGAGTGCAATGGCAGAATCTTGGCTCACTGCAACCTCCACCTCCCAGGTTTAAGCAATTCTCCTGACTCAGCCTCCCAAGTAGCTGGGACTACAGGTACGTGCCACCATACCTGGCTAATTTTTGTATTTTTTAGTAGAGATGGGGTTTTGCCACATTGACCAGGCTGGTTTCAAACTCCTGACCTCAGGTGATACCCCCATGTCAGCCCCTCAAAATGCTGGGATTACAGGTGTGAGCCACCACAACTGGCCATCATTCCATATTACTTTCTAGCTTCAGAGGCTCCAGGGGCTTTCTGTCAGGCTTAGAATAAAATCCTCACCCCTAGCCTAGGAGGGGTCAGGCCCCTCCCACCTCCCTGACTGCATCTAGCACCACCTAACGCTTTTTTTTTTTTTGAAACATAGTTCAGCCAAACAGGCTTGCTTTTTCTCCTTTTACTTTCTCTTTTTTCTTGAAACAGAGTCTCACTCTGTCACCCAGGCTGGAGTGCAGCAATCCTCTAACCTCAGCTCCCTGAGCAGCTGGGACTACAGGCATGTGCCACCACACCTGGCTAATTTTTAAAAATCTTTGGTAGAGTTGGGATCTCACTATGTTGCCCAGGCTGGTCTCAAATGCCTAGGCTCAAGTGATCTCTTGCCTCAGCCTCCTAAAGTGCTGGGATTACAGGCATAGGCCACTGAGCCTAGCTCAGACTTTTTTACTGTTTCCTGAACCTGAAACCAGCACCCATCTCAGGCCCTAACTTACTATCCCATCTACCTGGACTTTTGTTTATAGATCTTTGCATGGCTGGTTCCAGGTCACCGGTCCCTGCTCTGAGACACCTTCCTGGAGCACTTATCTAAAATAGCAAACATTCCCCTGCTGTTTGGTCCATTAGAGTACTTTGCTTATCACTATTAGGTACCATGGTTCTGGTACTTACCGCCACCTGGAATTCTGTGGCACTTTCTTTGCCGGCTTGTTTATTGTTTCTTGCCCACCCCTGCCCTCTGCCCGAAAAGTACAAAGTTCCCTTATCTGTCTTGTGGCCCCAGCACCTGGCACAGCACCTGCCCAGAGGTGAGCCCTTCTGCCAGGAGGGGTCCAGCTGAACGAACGTGTGTGGGTTAGGAACTGTGTCCCTCTCACTGCTAGTAACGGAGTCAACTCCAGCGGCTTTCACAGAACTCGTGAAGAGCCTGGAGCTTCTCAGAAACCATCACCCGCTCGGGAACCTCCGTGACTCCGGGCTCCATACTCTTTTCCAATCTCAGTTTCGCCTCCACCTTGACCTTTCCTCCTGGGGGCCTGTCCGCAATTGTCCTTCAGATTCTTCCCCTGTTTTTAACCTGAGAGCACCTACCTCACCTTAGACCTGCTCCCTGCTGGCCTCAGGGTCCCTCCACCATGTGCGCCAGGGCCAGCCGCCTTCTCTCCAGGTTCCCGATAGATTGAGAGCAACCTGAGAAGGTGGCCAACCCCTGAGCTGCCTGGTCAAGCCACGCCCACAGGGTTAGGAGAAGGCCCCTCCTCCTCGGCCACACCCACCACACTTCTGCTTCCCTGGGCTTTCCCAGGCCTCCCTGTGCGCTGTGACA
>NW_022307633.1:0-15286 GCF_002776525.5 Piliocolobus tephrosceles | reverse complement strand
GGGCCACACCCACTCATTCCCTAGCATGGCTTCTCTGTGGCCCACCCACCCCACCCCCGCGAGACCCCACACCCTCCCAGCACATTTTCTGCTGCAGGCACCCAGAGCCCCTACCCCGGCTTGTGGACCCACCAGCACAGGGACACCAGGACGCCGCAGGGGCGCACGAACACACACACTGGGTGTCACCACCTCCCAACAGGAGGTGCTCCCGTGCAGGCCAGAGGCCAGGATGCCACCTGGCGAAGGGTGTGGTGAACACTGCCCACTGGTGCTCTCCCAACCCACCTTGGGCTCCTCTGTCCCCTAATGTGCCCCACGCCGCCCACAGCCCTCGGCCTCTCAAGTCTATCTTGACTCCCTAAAACTGACCCCAGTGTGGAAGGACCTGCACCCCAGAGCCGGGCCCAGCCTCTCGCGGCCCCCACTGCGGCGGCTGCAGCGCCGGCGTTTTGCTTAACTTCTTTCATCTTGAATAGGAGCTGTCTTTTAAGAGACCCCAGGGACGGCTTTCCTCCTAGTGAGGTGTCATCGTGGAAAATAAAAGTAATCTACGACACATGGTGGAGTCCTTAATAGGGCAGTGGCAGGCGGTGCCTGCAGCCACCCAGGCAAGATGTGGAGCTGGGGCGGCGGTGCCAGGAGTAAGAATCCCAGGAACCAAACCCAGGGCTACCCAGGAGAAGCCCTGGTAGTTCCAGGTGTGGGAAGCCTGCTGCCTCGGGGACCTGGGTTCTTGGCCCACAGCTGGAGGTAGCAATGGCACCTGCATCCTGGGGCCCAGGCCTGTGTGCCTGAGACCCCTGGATTTCACCTGGCATCGCCAGCATTTACCCAATACCGTGCCTAAGTCTCATCTCTGTAAACCTCACAACTGCCCTGCAAGGAAGAGGCCGTGGTCCCCTCCTCACCCAAAGATCACTCACACAGCAGATCCAGACGGGGTGGAGGCCGACACAGTCGCCCGCGCTGTGTGTCTGTGCGTCTGTCCACAGGGCAAGAAGCCCAGGCAGAGGGGAACGCTGGGAAGTGCAGAGGACAGATCCACAAGCCAAACCTCAAAGTGAGCCCCCAGAGGGGCAGAGACTGGGCAGGGGCCCAGGCGAGGCCAGAGGCAGGCAGGCAGGGCTGCATCTGCGCGTGTAGGGGCGTGGGTGGGAGAAGGCTTGGATTTCACCATTGTCTGCTCTGGGGTTCTTCCTGCCCACCCACCACCCCAGCCTCAGCCTCCTGTTCCAGACCCCCCACCCCACAACCCTGGGTCACACCTCAGCTTCCCGCCAGCCGCCCGCAAGGGAAGAAGCTGCGGCCCTGCTCTGGAAAACATCTACATCTAGCAGGCAGGACACAGACAGGGCTGCCCCACCCCGCTGCCTGGCGCTGCCCCAAGGCTGGGACCCCAGGTTTCTCAGGGCTTGGAGGGGGGAAGGGTAGGGCCCTGCAGGTGCAGGTGGGAAGCCCCCCAGCCTGCCTGGACAGGCGGGGCTGAGGACGGTCCCCACGGTGGCCCCCATAAGGGACAGGGAGGCTCCCTGGACCCCTTTCCTCCTCTGGAAATGGATGTTGGGGGACGTCCAGCACAGGCCCTCGCTGGCGGGTGTCGGCTCGGCCTCAAGTGGACGGGGGGAGGCCACGCCCACCCAGAGCTGGCTCCTCAAACCTCCCCTGCAGCCCCTCCCTAGGCTGGGTGGGGTCAGGGTACCAGCTCTGACCCGAGGCTGTGGGCAGTAGGGCATCGGCGCCCACACCCCCAAGCCTCCAGGGACACGGAGCACCGGAGACTGCAGCAGCACTTGGAGAGGCCAGAGGGGTATTGGGGCTGGAGCCTTAGGTCTGCAGAGGCCAAAACCAGGCTGGCGCTCTGCTCCATCGGCCACGCGAAAGGCCACAAGGGCTCTGCCCTTCCAGTGACCCTCCCAGGAGCCAGCGTCTGCAGCACAGACCTCAGGTGTACCTGGGCCACAGCAAGCACACCCAGGGCCCAGGCCGCCCAGACAGAGGCTGGGACCCGGCGTCTTCTGCGGTTCCACCAGCCCTGGAAGTCTGTTTGGCCCACATCTCCACCCCACAATCTGACCTAACTTGAGGCGCCCCCTCCTCCTGGGGCCCATCGCCAACAGGCTGCACCCCAGCCCTGGGCCCTCCCAGTGCCTGCTTTTACGGGATTACCTCCCTGGTATGACTCAAAGGCCTGTCACTGCGTTAACGAGGACCCAGAACGGGCATTCTCCTTTGATGAAATTCAGGTCCCCATAGAAACACCCGTCAGACACAGCAGCCCCGCCTGGCTACCAGGCTTGGGTTCAACAGCCCTTGAGGGCCGCCAGCCTTGCGGAGGCACGAACTTACTTTCTGAGCAGTGGGGGTTGTGTCCCCCAGGCTACGGCAGACACCCTCCACACCCAACACTGCCAGGGAGCAGCAGCCCTCAGTGCGCAAGTCTGAGGGGTTTGACTCTGAAGGGAAGACTCAGAAAAGCAGGAACTTCACCTGCATAAACAGCCCCCATCCTCACAAGCCACCTCCTCCAGGAAGCCTGCCCTGATGCCCTGAGATGGGCGTCCCCAGCCCCTGCACCTCCTGCTGCTATAGAAACTACCCTCTGCCGTGAGACACCAGTTGACACAGCTGTGTCCCTCCCAGCAGGGGGTCTGGAGGCAGATGCTCACAGAAGACCCTCAGAATATGCGTGATTGAGGATGAACCAGAGATCGGGCTGCTGAGCGGCCCCCAGAGCCACCGGGTGTCCTGCTGCAATCCCACAGCCTTGCCTGAGCTCATTGGCCCTGGCCATCGATTCATGTCAACAGAAAGGGAAATATTTTCCTTTTCACAGAGAAAAATCACCTCTTCCAAACAAGAGGGTAATTTCACAGGCAGTTGGCCTTGATGGCAAGGCCCTTAATTACCCCAAGGAGACACACGAGCCTGTTCTGTCGCGTGCAGGAATCAGTTATGGCCAACCCAGAGCTTCCGCACTGGGCCGTGTGGGGCTGGTGGACTAAGCGCCCCACCCTCCCTACTCCACCTCACCCCAGGGACACCTGCCACCTGCCAGACCTGCCTCACCAAGGAACCAGGGCAGGCGTCGGGCGACCCCAGCTGGGTCCTGCAGACCTGCGAAGGGGACCCTGGACCCCAGCTGGAGGCAGCTGGGGCCTGAGGCCAGGAACTGAGGCATCAGCCTCTCCAACTCCCAGCCCTGCTGTGGCCCGCACTTCTGTGTCCTGGATTTTCACCCACAGGCCAGAAGACGGAAGGGGGACACCTCTCCAGACGGTGCCTTCCGTGCGGGTCCCCAGCTAAGCCTCTGGGCAGTGCACCGCCCCCTCCAGGCACTGTACTTCTGCTGGGTGCCAGCCTGACCATCCATGGGCCTGGGCATCCAGGCAGACACCGGGGGGCTCTGCTGAGGCCACAACGGGGTGAGGAGTGGGGGGTTTGGGTACCTGCGTGTGCCATGAGGTGCCCCCCACCGAAGGGAAGCTAACTCGAAGACATTTGATTTGGGGTCTTGGAGGGGACTCCCGTACCAGCATGGCAGCGAGCAGGTGAGAGTGGGATGGTAGAAGTACCTCGGAGGCACTGCAGAGGCTGCCAGTGCCAGCACGAACCAGTGGGGCCACAGACAGTATCATCAGAGTTGCCAGAGCCTTCGGAAAATTCCTAACCCTGGGGGCCACCCGGTCCACGCACCCCACCTTTCTGAACGCGTACTGGGCCAGCATGCCAAGCTCTATCACAGCTGCGCGGCCTCAGTCCCTGCAGCTCCCCCAGGCCCCACCCACAGGGTGAGGGCACGGGGCTCAGCCCCTGCTCTATCTATGCCCCTGTTAGCATTAACGAAACCCAGGCCCCCAGGCACCGATGGGATCACTGCACATCCCAGCTTCCCCGTGTGGAGATGAGGAATCCAGAGGCCACTGGAAGGATCGGGGGCAGCCTGAGGCTGGTGCCCTAGCCGGGGTTGGGGGCGCTTGTGGGTAGCAGTAGAGTCGAGACTCCCTAGGCCCACAAGATTCAAAAACCCAAACTCCTGACCTCTACCCCATTCTGTCTCCACTTGGCAATGCTGCCTGCCAGACTCCTACTTAACCCTCAAAGCCCGCTCCCTGAGAGACCACTCTGCCCTGGCTGCTGCACAGGTCCCATGCTGCCATCTAAGGCGGCCTCCACAGAGGTGTCCCTCGGTCCCTCCAGACTGCAAACTTCCCAAGGGCAGAGCAGGGGCTGGAGTCAGTGCCACCCCCTCCCGGGTCCTCCGCAAGGGTGGAGGTAGGAACACAGAAGGTATCCTCAGTGCGTGCCCAAGAACCCCGGGGCGGGGGCTGAAGCTCCACTGTCTCCTAGCGGACTCATCCCCACTCAGAGCCACAGCCCACATCCACAAAACCCAGGAGCAGACACCCCCTCTGATCTCACCCTGAGGGTGCAGGGTACTGCAGTCCCACAGAGGAGGTCACCCACCACTGACCCCAGCCCATGTCAGGCACCCACCGACGGGGCCCACCTGCCAGGACGTCCGCCGCCACAACCTGACCCACAGCCTGCCACCTGCAGTGGCCTGGCAGGAGCCGCTGAGACCCAGGGTGCCTAACAGGCTGGAATTAATGGCGGCCGGCAGCGCCCCCCGCCTCGGGAGACCCGCCTCTGGGTCCCCAGCCTGATGCGCTGGTTTCTATGGTAACTTCCCAAGGTCAGCAGGCAGCGAGGCTGGGGAGCGCACCGGCCTCAGTTCCCAAACAAAAGGCAGCCAGGGCCGCTCTGCTGGGCTCGAGGACACCACCGAGCCAGGCTGGGGGCTGACACCCTACCCCTACTTCCCAGGGTCAGGAACTCTCCTTGGGCACCAGGGCGCTTAGCATCAGGGACAGGGGGAGCTCTGAGCACTGCAGCTATTCTTTCTTTTCTGGAAGTCTCCACGTTTCAAATCCTCCTGCCAAACAGGACCCAAAGGAGCATGGCCACAGGTCCGTGCCCAGTCCAGCCGCACAGGCCCTTTAATTCAGGACTAGGCGGGTTGTGACAGGGTGGGCTGGCACACACACGGGGGACCCCAGAGCAAGCTGGGCAGGACCCCCATATGCTCCCACCAGGGTCCCCACCAGCCGTGCTCTCGGCGCCTAATTGGGGTGGCGCTGAGGCCACACTGGTCACGTGCGCGGCCTGGCTGGGCTCCAACGCGGTGGTGTGCTCATCAGCCCTCAGCCCGGCACACGGCATGCGACAATGCCCTAATCATATGCCCCGTCACTCTGCAATCAGACCGCACAGTCCCCAGGGCCGGCGCTGATAAGACGCCCTCGTCTCTGGCCGTCGGGTGTGATGCATGTTCAAGCTTATCAGCACCCGCGCGAGGCTGCTAATGGGACAGTGACCCGCGGCTGGGCCTGCCATTACCAGGCATTACAGCAATTACATCCTGTGATCCGCATCCTTACACCACCACGATAAGAGAGGGCTCTGCCACGGGTCCCCAGGACCAAAGGCCCTGCCGGGAAGGGCCCGGTGGAAGCTCCCACGCCATGCCCCTCCATGCCGACTCCCTCTCACGCCCTCTGCTCTCCTGTTCCCTCTGCCTGGCCCACCACATCCACAGCAGCAGTCGGTCGAGGACCTGGTGCCTGCAGGGCCTCAGGCTTGGCATCCGGCAGTGGTGGGGGTCAGCAGAGGGGAGCGCAGAGAAACCAGGCACCCTGAGCTCACGGCCTGGGAAAGGAACCAAGTGACGTCAGACATGGTCCCCCAATGTGGGACGCCCCTGGTGGAGCTGGACCTGACAACCGCAAGCCCGAATGGCACTGTAGGCACCCGCTCAAGCCCTGCTGCCCCTCCCCTCGTGCTGCCCTGAAGACCGGCCTTGTCATCTCTGTGGCCGCAGCCTGCACCTGCCCCGGGCAGCCCCCAGTGTCCACAGCTGAGCTGCCCACTCTGGGCCAGCCACATTCTCTGGGCTTCACTGACATGTTCTTGCTGCAGTCACAGAGACTCTATGAGGAAGAGCCCAGCTGATGGGAGGAAACCCAGGCACAGAGAGATCAGGTGATTTGCCCAAGATTGCACAGCTCAGAAGAGGCAGGGACCAGGCTCCAACTCAGGCAGGGTCCTGGCCACAAAGCCCCTCCTTGGCCGTGCTCCCCCGAGGGTGAGATGCCCCCCAACATTTCTCTTGACACCCACAGGACAAGCGCTGTCCTGGCACGGGGCCCAAGAGGCCGGCAGGCTGCGAGCAGCTCAGCAGTTGTGTTCTGTGCAGCTCCCCATCCACTCATCTTGGCAGCAAGCATGCCCGACGTCCCCCAGGAACGGCCCACAGGTCCCCAGGGGCTCAGAGCCGGGGCCATGGGGCCCCGCCCATGAGGCTACCCAGGAAACCCCAGGACGTACCTTATGAAGAAGGAGGCTGCAGCTGAGGGGCCTGTGGAGCCCCCCACCGAGCCCGGGGTGGGGGTGACCAGAGCGGATGTGCAGGCCCCACCACGGCCCCAGGCCTTCGACAAACCATCAGGGCCCGCCACGGGGGGGCCTTCTCGGACCGTGTCTGCCACCGCCACGGCCGCCACCGCTGCCTCGGCCTGGAGGGAAGGAGAGAGTGCGTATGAGGAACCCAAGGGCAGAGACACCATCGCCCCTGGCACCTGGAGTGGCAGAGACAGGCCTGGGCACCCCAGAGCCCAGCACATTCCTGGGGGCTCTGCACCCCCAGGGCCCAGCCTGTGAAGCCGGGAAGGCCCCAGAAATCAGAGCTGGGAGACAGGGCCAGTGGGGAAGGCCCGCCTGGGCCCTGAGGTCACATCCCCGGCTCGGGCTGGGCGGGTGCTCTGCCCCAGCAGGACTCCTTGGAGGCAGAGAGGGAGGTAGATGGTGGCCCAGGAGCCAGACTTTCCGCCTCTCCCCCATCAAGCTCCAGAATCGCAGTGACCACACTGGTCAAGACCGATGGACACAGACCCCCCACCGTCTCACCCCTGAGCCACCCGGGAGCACCCAGCGGCATAATTAGAGAAGAAACCACAGTAACTATTTGGCAGGAGCACTAATTGCCCCACGTATGGTGATGTATGGCGCTCCCTCATCTGAAATACTACCCTGGCATTTCCAACTCATTAGCTCAAATAAATCCCAGAAAGGGAGGCCACCTCATAATGAAGCACAAACGTAATTAAACGCCCGGGACGGCCCAGCAAACGTGAGCTCCACCTCCACACGTTCCGTTCCCAGACACGTGGGACCCTCAGGCCAAACCTGGCCCTGGGCGGTGTGGGGGGATGCAACCCTAGGCGGGGCAGGGAAGGCAGCCTGCTTCAGCCTGGCCACCCCTCGCCCCGGCCCCCTGCCCCAAGGGCCCACTGCCCCAAGCTCTCCAAGGACCCCCTTGGGCACCGCGGCCTGGTCAGGTCACAGTCACCCGAGTGCCAACCGTCATTCGGCCCCAAGTGTCCAATCAATAACCACTGCCCGAGGTGTCTTTTGTGTCCAGGCTGGCAGAGGACTGGGGTCCCCATGCTGAGGGGACGTGGGCTGGTCTGGAGGGCCCAGCATCCTCAGGGTGTCCCAAGTGGCACAGGTCAGAGGCCAGGCATGGCACATCAGCAGAACAAGCCACCCCAGGACCTGGGAGGGACACTCCAGACAGAGGCCCTGCCGTCCCAGACAGTCCCCTTCCTCACCACCATGGAGGGGCTCACCCTGCCCAACCCATGCCTGGCACCAGATTCCAGGCCCCTCCCAGGACCTGGAACAGAACCAAGTCTGCAAAAGGAAGTTCACAGAGAGCCCCAAGACTTAGGCTGGATGGAAGCCGGGTGCCCTCCCAGCCCCTGGGCACCAGCCACTCCTCCGGGGCTTCCAGTAGCAGAAAAGGGCGAACCTGGGACCTGGAACAGCTCACTAGACACTGTGCCAGCACACCACACCCCACCACCAGCCGGCAGGCCAGGAACTCCTATACATCCCTCTGAACCCAGCCCGGCCAGCCCTCTCCTTCTCCAAGCCACCCCCTCACCTCAAATGTGAATTCTATTTCATCACTTAATGTATGTGCTCCTTATCAAAGGCCTAAACTCCTTTGCTGAGCAGACAGGAAAGAGTTATCTTTAAAGTTACAATGTTAACAACAGGTCCTGAGCCCCCCAAGCAGAGCTGGGTCTGGTTGAGCACACCTGGGCATGGCAGTCAGCACCCAGGGCCAGTTCTCCTGGGGGCCGGGGTCGTACCACCCACAGCTGGCGCGGCACCCACAGGTGGCTTGTCGCGATGGCACCACCGTGGGGCCACATTTGGCATCCTGGGACAGGCCCAATCACAGTGTCCAGTGAGGCACCAGGATACCCTGCCTCCCCCACTGGACAGGGGCACTGAGGCTGGAGGGGCCACAACAGGGACAGAGCTGCTACACCACAGCCCACCCGGCCCCTCCGCCCTCTTCCCACAGGGCCCGAGCCCTCCCCCATCTCAAGCCAGCCTCTCCACCTCCGGCCAGAAGGTTCCGGCCCCGCCCAGCGACGGTGCAGGCCTGCAGCCAGCTGGGCCTCCCCACACTGACCTGTCTCAGGAGTCCGGCACGCGCCTCGGCTCCACCGTCCCACGCGCTGCCGGGACACCGCCCCATCCGCCGGGACGGCCACTGCCAATTCCTGCCGGAAGCAGAGCCCGGGCATGCCAAAAGAAGCCGTCTGGCAAAGCGAGAGCCGGGGGTGGGGGAGGACGGCGAGAGGGAAGACCACAACACGGGGGCAGAAGAGAGGGGGGGCGGGCGGCCAAACAGAACATGTGATGGAGGCGCCACAGCAGCAGCGGAAGGAAAGGCAGGAGAGAGGGGAGCGTGAGGCCGAGGGGCGCAGAGCCAAGGGCCCCAAGCATAGGCGCACGGGACCCACCCCAGCGGGAGCTTCCTAACCACAGCAGGCACCAGGCAGCCACCAGAGAGCACCTGCGACCTCGGGGAACACCAGGGTTCCATGGAACACAGTTTAGGAAACGCCAAGCTAACCTTTTCCTTAGGAGCCCTCCAAGCCCAAACGCATCTGTAAGGTTCTGGCCCGCGAAAGACACCAGCCCCCCAGATAAATGCTTCACTAGGTGCTATTTTGTGCTGAAAAGTCGGGGGAGAAAGGGAGGAGGAGGGGCCGAGGAGCGGCCAGGGAGGCTCAGAGCTGAACTCTCAGTTGCCAGTGTCACCCCTGCACAGGTGTGGATGTGCGCCACCCTGTAGAGCCCCATGGGGCGGATCCACCCACCCACGCGAAGCTCCAGCCTCGTCACTCAAAGGGCCTTAGGGCCTGGACGGCCCTGAGTTGAAAGATCTGCCCCTGCCTGGCCTGTCTCACTGTGAGGACCATGGGACACCCTCCAGAGCCCCTGCAGTCCAGCACAGGGGTGGCAGGAGCCCCCAAGCTGGTGCCACCCAACCTCCAAGTACGGAGGCACCCCAGCTCCTCTGGGCCACCGCCCACACTTCCAGCACCCCGCACTGCCCACCGGGCCACCCTCTGTGGAGGTCCACTGTGCCACTTGCAACCCACTGTGGGGTCTGAAGGTCACAGCCTCGGTCTCGCAGCTTGGTTCACAGTGTGAAACGCGCCACGGTTCGCAGCGTGTCCCAGACCCTGACAGCCTTTGGTGGTGCAGGCAGGGCACTGGGGTGGCCCCCATGACCACCGTCCAGGGCTCTCAGGGCAGGAGGGGTGGGGGACAGGCACGGGGACAGGCACAGGGCCAGGTTCCGTGGGCAGCTTCTGCCCTCTGCAATGGCAGCGCTGCCCCGGCCCAACAGCCAGGAAAGAACCTCTGGAAAGCCTTGCCAGGCGGCTCCATAGCCCAGGAGTCTCTGGATGCTCAAGATGTGGGATGTTCCAGGCCCCACCTGTGGCTGCAGGGGGTCCTGAGAGCCCTGGGCCACCCACCACCCCTCCAAGGATCAGCCTCTTCTGGCCAGACCCAGCCACGTTCAGCATCCCCTGCCAAGCCTCGGCCGAGGCCAAAGTGCCATGGCTGGGCCCTGCCCCTCCTCTCCACATCGTGTAACAGAGAGGGCTACAGCACCCCCGTCCCACCCGCTTGCCCCAGATCAATGTTCGCCTTGGAACAATCTCACTCGGCCCAGGGGTGGCTGACAGTCTGTGGTGGAGATTTGCAGCACGTCTCTCCACAAGTATTTAACTCTAGAGTCTAACAGGCAACATTAACATTCCAGGGCCACGCTAATGATCGATGCCCTGGTTCAGGGGAAATTACCTCATCTGAATCCTAAAGTTCTATTTATGGTTCTAATAATCTCCCTATTGATCGCCCAGACTGTTGTCTAATTATAAATCCATTCCCACCCACCCTGGCCACGATCAATGTGCACATAACACAGAGAGGGTGCCTAAATGCCTGCCGTTCACAGTGCGCCATCCACCAGCAGGGCTGCCCAGCAAGGGGTCTGCAATCTTCTCCACCCCCACCCGCTGGGACCCTCAGCAACAGACAGGGTGCAGTGAGGCCGAATGGCCCAGGGAGACAAGAGCAGGAGACGGAGGCACCTGTGCCCACCATCCTGGGTTTCAGGCCCAGCCCCTGATTCTTCCACACAGGCCCAGCTCAATGCCACCTCCTCCAGGATGCTGCCCAGCTCACCTGCTGCAGCCCCCAGCACTGGCCCCACCTACCCCTCCCAGGATGCCCAGCTCTGGGGCCAGGAGGCACCTCATGGCAAGGGTAGGGCTCCCTCTTCTTGGCCTCACCAGGCAGTTCATAGGTGAAAGGGTGTGGGTGCCGAGGCCACAGGGGAATCATCACACCAGCTGGGACCCAGGGGGAGTCCAGAAGTTCCTCCCATGGGCCTCTGTGCACCTCGACCCCTAGGGCAGCCCAGCAGCCAGTGCCAAGGCAGCTAGAGCCAAGGCCAGCCCCCAGCTGGGGCAGGATCTTGATGTCCAGACAGGCCACCTCACCAGTCACAGGGAGGCTGAAAGCCCAGAAGGCAAGGGCAGGGTCTGGCTGGCCTCAGGATCAGTGGTCAATGTTGCCCCAGAGACTATGGGGTCACTGCACCTCTGCCCTTGGAAATGCCACCAGGCCTGGAGACCAAGGGAGAAGGGCAAGCTTGTGCTGGTCGCTCTGCGGTGACTGGACAGTGTGCCCGGCAGAAACAGGGCTCTTCACAGCCACCCGCCCATCCCTCCGCCCCCGGGGTGCCACAGGGGTGGGCAATGCAGGGGGGCCCACACGCCCCTCCGCCCCCGGGGTGCCACAGGGGCAGGCAATGCAGGGGGGCTTCTCCATGCAGCCGCACACACCAACGTCCATGGATGCCTCGCACCCCCAGGCCTCCGCACGGCCCTCGCTCTGCCGCAAGGGTCCTCCTACTCCATCTGCCTGGTGAGCCCTGATCTACATATGGTGCACTGTGCATCGTCAAGCCCTGTGTTGGGCGCTGGTGAGCCCTCAGCCCCAGTCTCAAAAGACAGCCAGGGAGGGGCACGTGCTCCCAAAGAAGGTATTCGCTGAGTCGGGCAGGGACCTGAGAGTAGCTGCTGTGCATCATGGAGGGTGCATCTGATGTGGGGCCCCAGGAGTGTCTGGGGAAGCCCCATGCACGCAGTCCCCTCCCTTCAGGGAAGCCTTACTGCAGGGCACACGGCATGGACAGAAACCCCTGAAGGAAGCCCAGTTCTGATGGAAGAGGCCAGCAGCCCCCATCCGCTGAGAATAGACACTCACCAGGCACGCCGGCGGGAGGAAGCTGTTGACCCGCGAGACGCTCCACATGCCCTCCAGGCACTGCTGAGCCTGGATGGTGACCGTGCTCAGCGCCCCTCCAAGACCCGCAGGTGCCACAGACACCTGGACACTGGGCCCAGGGGGCCAGGCCAGCCCCTTGGTCCTATCTGGCCCGGCTCGGCCTGGCTGCCTTCCTGCAGGACCTGCTGGTCCTGGCGTGTCCCTCGAGCCGGTCGTGGTGCTGGGGGGTGCGAGGCTGGGGCCTCCATGGGGGGCGTCGAGGTCCTCATGGCTGGCAGGGGCCTGCAGCAGGTGCATGGCCTCCCGTGTGAGCTGCTGCAGGTGTGTGGCGCAGACGTCACAGCGGCGCTCAGCCTCTGGACGACAGGCTGGCAGGGCCCCAGGTGCTGGGAGCTTGTCGAGAAGCAGGGCAGAGAGGCAAGGATCCTGAGGACAGCAAGGGACAAAGGCAGGGTCAGCGCCTGGGGAGGGAGGGCCGGCACCCAGAGCCCACCAGCACTCTCACCCTCCATGAAGCCTCGAGCCCCGCCTGGCCACCACACCATCCGTAACAGATTAATAAGTCCGAAGAGTTTCATCCACACGAGCCCAGCAGGAAAATAATTATCAGGCTTCATCGTGAGGCTCGCGATGTCCTTGTTAACTGCCCACCTTCCCCAGCCGTCATTAACCGCCCCGGCCTGCGGCTAACAAGGAAGGTTTGTGGCTCCTGGACAACCAGACCACTGTCAGCTGAGGCCGCCTGGCCGGGGACACGCAGGAGACTGGCGAGAAGCAGGGCCCCTTAAAAGCAACGTCTCTTCCAGAGCCACAAGGGCCTCCCTCACCCACACTCACTCAAGGCGGAGCGGGGCGCAGACCCTCCCCCTTCCTCTCCAGGTCTCCAGCCCCAGTGGGGCAGGTGGAAAATCAAACCAGTGCTGCTGTAACGGTGTCAACAGAAGCCAAGGCCGCCCACGGAGACACTCCTAGAGGGCACACGAGCTCACCGCAGGGGCGCAAGGGCCTCAGGATCGGGTACAGCCCAGGGCCCTGCCCCCCACCACACACTCCAGCTGCCCCCAGGGTCTGAGCTGTGCGCTGGGCTGCACCCTGTTTGGTGACTGTCCCCTTCCCTGAACTGGGGGGACACAGGTTTCTCCAGCCATGAGACTGGGTTTTAGAAATGGCTAAAAACAAGAGCCAGGAGAACCCAGAGGATGCTCCTCACCCAGCCTCAAATTCAGGGAGGGCTTCCTGGAGGCAGTGACGTCTTCCAGAAGGAGGAGGAGGAGCAAGAAGGAGACAAGCCACAGAGCAAAGCTCACCGGGAGAGAATTGACCAGGAGGCTCACTCCTCCCTGGGGCCCACCCGTGTCCCTCGCCACCCCACCCCACCAGGCTCTGGCCTTGCCCCTGGGACCGCTCTGCAACAGTCAGGGCCGGAGCCAGGACCAGTGTCTGTCCTGTTCTCTGTGGAGGGGGCCAGGCCCTCTGTGTCTGCACTCCCTCCCCAAGGGGTGTCCCAGCTATAGGGCACCCAGCCTGGGCAGCCCCCCGGACAGCGCCAGCCCAGCCCTGCTATGGCCGTGACCACCCAGGGCTTTCCGAACACCAGCCGACAGGGGTCCTCCACCAGCCCCCAACTTCCCCACCACCCGCAACCTGGGCCTCCCCACCCCACCTGGCCCCAGGCAGTCCCTGGCTCGATGGCTGGCCCACGCTGCCCCAAGGGATTCCAGGCAAGACCAGACTCCAATGCAGCCACCCTGTTGGCCACAGAAGGCACTGCGGCCTTCTCAAATGTGCCCAATTCTCAGATGAGGAAGCTGAGGCCCATCATACCGGGGAAAGGGTGTCTCATTCACCCCACCCACATTCCTTGAGCCTGTCCTTGGCTGGCTGGGCCCTTGTCCACAGACGCCCTGGAGGCTCACCGTGGTGACAGCTATGGTCCAGGGTGGCCAGTGTCAGCCAAGCATGTGCAGCAATCATGTTCCCCCAGGACCACCTCACACTCCCCACAGTCCCAGGCAGACCAGGTCGCATGAAAGGGCGACCCCCACCAGGCCCAGATGCCTGATTTATGGGCCACTCCAGAGGCCTGGATTTCCTCCAGCCAGGGGCCTGCAGAGCCTCTGAAGTGCCTGGCGTGTCTGGTCCCGATTAGCCAAAGCCCCTCCCTCCTGCTGCTTCGGGGATTCGCTGAGGTCAGCAGCAAGGAGCCCTGCAGAGGAGGAGGAGGAGGAGGGGGAGGGCCCTACCAGAGCAGACTCTGCAGGAGCCCCGCTTAGCTCTGCTGATGCAGCCAGCGGGCACACAGGTCTACATGTGGAACCCAGAACCGGCCCCTGGCCTCAGTCCCAGCCACAAGCTGAGGGCAGACAGGGCCTGTTTTCCAGTCGGGCTCAGATTATGCTGATTTTCCACTCAGCAGGAGGCTGCCCTGGTGGCCCCAGTGAAGGGGAAGGAAGTCCCCGCCTGCTGGAGCCATTAACCCAACCTGACAAGCAGCCCGGCCCCCGGCCCGGCCCCCAGCCCCCATTCTGGAGCTTCTCGACAGGCCCGGCGGCCTCTGCCCATCCAGCGACCTCAGGCCTGGGGAAGCCCACCCTGCCCTTCCCTCCGGGGCTGCACGGCAGGAGGCAGGAAGGAGAGCGGAGGGCAGGGGAGGGAGGGAGCCCCGACCGCCCTGAGAATGTACCGCCCACCACGGGCTGGCCAGGCAGAGGGGCGGCAGGGAAAAGGGCACAGAAAGCCAGAGCGGCCCCCGCCCAGTGCCCCCCGCCCAAGCCCCCACCCAGTTTCGCCATCAGGAATTCAGGCAGCAGCTGCCAGGGAGGCCCCAGACCTATCCAGGACCCAGAGCTCTGGGCATCCAAGTCCCAGGTGTTTGGGGGCCTGTGCTGGAGGGGGGCCCATCAAGCTGAAGATCCCACTGGGGAGAAGCCGAGGCTGCCGGTCACCTGCTCAGCAACAGCGGCGGCCCAGGCATCCGGGCCAGGGTACCTTCCCCCAGCAGCCCAGGCGCCAGGCAGCATCCTGGAGGCCGGGCCCCACGGCGAAAGCCCACGAGTGGGCCACGCACCCCTCCCCAGGACGGGCCACCAGGTCCTCCTCTCAGGGACTCTCACCACCCAACCCTGACCCAGCGGGCTCCATGGGGGGCACTGAGAGGCTCACCCAAGGCCCCAGGAATTCAAGCCCCTGAACAGGCACAGGGCAGGGGCCATCTCTCCAACCCTAGTCACTCACGCAAGACCAACCTAGCGCAAGACAGCAAGACGCTGAATGGGACTGGGCGCCATCACCCCTACTACTGAGCCATCACAGCAGCCAGGCTGCACCAGGCTGGCACAGCACAGGGGCCAGGGCACAGGCTGCTCGGGCAGAAACAGAACCACAGGGCTGCTTGCCGGGGCCACTCACAGCCACACAGCCCAGCCCAGGGGACCTGAGACCTCCCATTTTCGAGACCAGCCTGGGGCCCAGCACACGGTCCGGCTACGACAGGAGGAGAAGTCAGCGCCCCACCCAGCACACTGGGCCAGCACTCAGGGCTCCAGGGAGGGGCTCAGGG
>NW_022307632.1:0-3969 GCF_002776525.5 Piliocolobus tephrosceles | reverse complement strand
TTTAATGGTACATTTATCATTAGGTACAGTGATCAAAGTTGACCTACGCAAGAGTAGAGATGTCCAGGACAGAACTCAGGACTCTGTAGAATCACAGAATCCTGGGTGCAACACTGTTCAAGCACATAAATATGGTCATTCAGAGTGTTTCGGTGTGACATGTGTGTGAATTGCAGTGGAATGAGTATGACACGCAGACAGGTTATCAAGTGGACTCACCTCAAAATCAGTTATGGGCATTACAGAACACCGATGCCAAGGTCCCGGATAAAGAGAAAAGAAACTCCAACATCCTGTGTAAAACAATGGCATCTGGATTTCTCATGCTTCTGGGGATCATGCCCCTGAAAAAGGTGACTCCTTTCTCCTAGTGGAGCATCTTTCTCAGCAGGGCTCATTTCTTTTTCCAGGACTCTGTCCAACAGAAAGGGGAAGCCTTCTGATAGAGCACACCTGACCCATGAAAAGAAAAGGGAAAGAAAGGAGGACAAAGGTCACACTCCCCTCATTCCACCATCCTCCCTAAAATCATCCGATTTCATGGGCCCCGAGACCGGGGAAGGTTCTGTACATCTCGAGGTCTTGGCGTCTGGCCTAAATTCTATTCTCTTTCTCATTATCTGAAAAATTTTAAGAAAATCCCTAGAGCCAGGATCTTTATTCCTATTAAGCAAAGAGTCCCGAAGAAACACCCAAATTCTGTCCCTCTTAGTTTGGGAAACAAGTCTACCTTCATCAGCATGAAATTTTGCACGAAATGTGTCAACTGCAAGTCCACCACACAATGCTTAACTGGAATTGGAAGCAACATCTCAGATGATGAAAAATAGATGCAAGAATCAATAAGACCAATGGTTTATTTTTCCCCTTCTTACTAAAACAACTGCCAGTATTAACAATGGTATGGAAATCTCTTTTAGACGCCCTGCTTTTAAATCTCTATGCTTCTTCTTGAGACAGGGACTCACTCCCATCACCCAGGCGTTTACAGTGTTTAATTCTGGTTATATGCTATTCTCAAATTTAGAACTTTTCATTTCATCTCTCTCAAATGTTGATCCATTATCCCATACGCATTAAAATATTATCTCCAATGTTGTGTAATATGTTGTTTTTATTTTCATTCTTTCTTAAATGAACCAAAGGTTTTACTTGGCATAGATTCTGATTAGTCAAGTTTTCTGATTTCATGTTTTCTTAAATTGCCATCACACATCCGCAATCACTGGAAATAGAATGTCATTATTATTTCTCTTTTCTTGCAATCATAAATTCAGGGAATGCAATCAATTGGCATGTCGGTGATTGCATGATTTCCTGAAAGTCTTTCACAGTCTAATTTGTGCACTGAGTATTTCGTCTAACTTCAGTGCATGTTTCCAACACTTGATGATTTACGATTTGGGTATATAGCTTCCACAAGAGCATTTCCTGCAAAGGCATGTGTTGTTCCGCACTGGCAAGTCATTTCATTCGGATACAGAATCAATGGGCTGAACATGGAAAGGTTATCGCTGAAATATCTTTTTGACTCCACAAATCTCTTCTTTGATATTAAGGAATCAAATACGCTGTGTTATTAACTGTACTTCATTGACGATTCTCAAGTCAGAAAGTAAAGGTGCGACTTCCTGTCCTTCAATGCCTGAAAGGATGATCGTATATCCCAAAAGCAAATAGTTGGAAGCACATCCCGGTTCAAACACATACACATCCAGACATATAAACACAAACAAAATCACACTCACACAGGCATGATTGCACATGCCCACAAGCTCACGCAAGCAAACACACACACACAAACACACACACTGTTTCATAACTACAGAATTATTCCCTAGCAATATTTTATTTTTTTTATTTTTTTTTATTTTTTTTTATTATACTTTAAGGTCTAGGGTACATGTGCATAACGTGCAGGTTTGTTACATATGTATACATGTGCCATGTTGGTGTGCTGCACCCATCAACTCGTCAGCACCCATCAATTCATCATTTATATCAGGTATAACTCCCCAATGCAATCCCTCCCCCCTCCCCCCTCCCCATGATAGGCCCCATTGTGTGATGTTCCCATGGAATACTATGCAGCCATAAAAAAGGATGAGTTTGCATCCTTTGTAGGGACATGGATGCAGCTGGAAACCATCATTCTTAGCAAACTATCACAAGAAGAGAAAACCAAACACCGCATGTTCTCACTCATAGGTGGGAACTGAACAATGAGCTCGCCTAGCAATATTTTAAGTAAACTAACGCAAATGTGACACATCAGGAGTCCATGAACACTGGCACACTCACTTCTCTGCAAGGGAGGACCAGGAGATTCAAAGGGAAGAACAAACACAGCAAGAGGGCTCTCTTTGTGTACCAGTGATCTCAGGGAAAGTCTCCACCAACACGCAGGAGTGCGCACGCACACACACACACACCCACGAGGGGGTTGGCGCGCACACACACACACACACCATCACATACACAGTCAATCCGACATCAAGTAATGAGGAGCCCAGGTTTCTGTCTACAGAAGAGGGACAACTGGATAGTGATAGCTGTTTCAGGATGAGACCAGACATGGGAAACATCGAGTTTTGCAGTCGTGAGTCTTCTCAACCTGTGAAGGGATTGTCTGTGTATTTGTGTTCCTGGTAGATGACATTCAGTGTGAATTTCTGAATAGGATATATTGCAGTGTAGTGTTGTGCGTGAGGTTATTGCAGGGGACGGGGTTGACTATTTTCTCTTGGGGTGTGTTTCATTCTTCAGTTGTTGGTGAGCACCAGAAGTTGAAATTTTGTGAACGTGGGACTTCTGTGGATCCTTCACGCCACCTTGAGTAGTGGAAACTGCAACGCATTTGAAGAGAGGAAGGGTGTTCTTCTTTTGAACCTGCCTCGCCGTTTTTACATTGCTTGTTGAATGGACCTCAGGCGCCCTAGGACTTGTGCCCTTGGTGGAACCCATAGAATGCTGGAAACAGACAGACAGACACACTTGCCTATTGAATGGTGTCCATTTCCAATGAATTGAAGCGGAAAATCATCCCAATGGTATGTGAGTCATTTGGAAGTAAGTCGTATTGATAATAAAGGAAATCAAACACAGGAACGTGTGTGTATTCAACTAAAATAAAATCAGCAAGCACTGGAATAAATCTCATTTGGTGTGTATAAAAATGGCATTTGGAAGATTCCAGGTCAATCGTCCAGCTGCGAAAGGTGCATCTCTGAAGCACAGTCCCTGAACGGCAATGAGACTTGTTCATCCAAGGGGTGTTGCAGTGGAAATGATTGTGGGAAATGGCTCCTTCCTTTTGTGTATTCGCTGATTGGATTTCAGGCTCCATTTCTCGTTCGCTGCAGTGATCCAAGTTGACCGACCTGAGAGTAAAGATGTCCAGGGCATAACTCAGGGCTCCATACAATCACAGAATCTTTGGTGCAACCCTGCGAAAGCACACAAATGTGCGTATTACAGTGTCTCTGTGTGACGTGTGTGCAAACTGCAGCGCGATGAGCATGACTGGCAGACAGGTGATCCATTGGGCTCACCTTAAAATCAGTTACAAGCATGAAAGAACACCGATGCCCAGGTCCCGGCTTCAGACATAATACCCTCCAGCGTCTTGTGTGAAGCCAAGGCATCTGGACTGCTCATGCTTCTGGGGATCATTCTCCTGAAAATGGTGGCTCCTTTCTCCCTGTGGAGCAACTCTCTAAGCAGCGCTTCTTTCCTCCCCCAGGACTCTTTTCATCGGGCACGGGAAGCCTTCTGATTGAACACACCTGCCCCATGAAAAGACAATGGAAAGAAACGGGGCCAAAGGTCACAGTCCTCTCCTTCCACCATCCTCCCTAAAATCATCCTGATTTCATGGGCACTGAGGCCAGGGTGTTTCTTCACACCTCGAGGCCTTGGCGCCGGGCCTAAATTCTGCCCCGTTTCTCACTCTCTAAGACATTTTGACAA
>NW_022307630.1:1124-10169 GCF_002776525.5 Piliocolobus tephrosceles | reverse complement strand
TCCGCCCCAGAAGCTGGCCACGCCCCTAACAACAGCACCCCGTCTGGCCACGCCCCTCCCGAGGACCGTCCCTCACTCTCACACGCCGCCCACCAGCCAGCTCCGGCCCCTCCGCCCCCGGTCCCGCTTCTGTGCCCTGGCGGAGCGCCCGGCCGATACAGCGGGCGGCCGAGGACGTCGCATTCCTGACGGGGGTCGGGGCAGGTCTTCCGCTCGCTCCGCGGACCGCTGGGAGTCTCCTCGACGCCCGGGAGGGGCGCGCGGCTGGGGACCCGCGCTCTGGCGCGTCCCCGCGCAGCTCCCGGTCGAGAGCGCGCGTCGCTGGCTGGCTGTGCGGTGCGCGTCCCCCGACCCCCCACCGCGCACGGCGGTTTTTGGCGCCATCCCCGTGCCCCACCCGCCCGTGTTTTGGTACCCAGGTGTGGAATGTGCGCTCGTGTGTCCTCTGGGGGTCGCGTGCCCGTAGGAGTGGCCGTGTTTGGATGGCATGGGAGCGTGTGTGGCCCGGTGTCTGCGTGGCCCATCATGGGAGACAGGACGTGGTGCCCAGGGAGGGCCTCTCGGGGTCAGCCTCCTGGGGCAGCTACCCAGCCTCCTTCCTGCGCGCCCGTTCAGTCCCTGGCCGGCACTGCCCGGCACTGCGGGACTTCCCTCGCTCCTCCCGGGGAGAAGACCCAGGCGGAAAGTGCCCTTCCCCTGACAGGGCCCTGTAGCCCTTGGGGATGGCTCAGGGAAGCCCCTCACCTTGTCCGGCTGGAAGTCGGGCTGCACGGAGACCTGGGCCTCGGGTACTGCCTGTAGGCCGCCCAGCAGCCCCAGCAGGACCAGTCCCATCCACAGCGTGTGATGAGTAGCCATTCTGCTGCAGCAGAGCAGGTGTCCCGGGCCTGGTGCCAGTGGTGTGGGAGAGCGAGGGACGTGTGCGGAAGGTGTGCAGGAGGAGCGGAGGGCCCTGAGGAGACCCCTATTTATGGGCCAGGCTTGGCCTCCACCCAGGGCCCGAGGACAGCCCACTGAAGACTCGTGATGCTGGGGGATGGGGTGGCCGGGCACAGCTGCAGCCTCGTCCCCCACAGGGCGCTTATGCAAGAGGCCTGGGCCTGCTGCCCCGGCTGAGGCAGCGTGGGGTGAGGCAGAGGCCCCTGCCCACTGGTCCCAGAGACAGAGCTGGCAGGGACCTTGCCCACCCTCCTCCTGCTGGCAGGGTGCACCGACCCAACGGCCCTGATAGGACAGAGGCTGTGTTTCTCAGCCATGCCCGCCTCCGAGGCCTCTGGTCACTTCCCGCTGGGGGCCAGGACCCGCATGTCACAGCCCCTACCATCATTCCCTTTCCAAGCCCTGCCACCCCAGAAGGGGACACAAAGCCCCACTTCCACCCTGAGAAGCCCAGCAAGTGAAGTGTTGATGAGAAGCTCAGGCCAAGGTAGAGAAACTTGATCTGCCCTGCAGGGTCCCGAAGGCCAGGTGTGCTGGGCATGGCTTCCCCCATGGCCGGCTGTTGGGGCTCTGATAGTGACCCCTGGGCACCCATTTCAGCCTGGGGCACCTTTGGGCTTGAGCACAGGCCCTATCCCTTGCCAGAGGCCCCACCTTCTCCCAGCAATCCCCCCACCCCGAGTCTGGGCCTCCCCACCCCAAGTCTGGTCCAGACTCCGGAGCACCCCATGGGGCTGTCCTGTTACCCCAGTGCTGCATCCTGCTCCTTGGGCCCCTCCAGCTCGTCGGCCCTGGCTGGGGCTCTGTCACAAGCCGTCACAGGCAGGCACATGCAGTGGGCCCTGTCTGCATTCTGCTGGGACTGAGCTTCCCTGGCAGGCGTGGTGGGTGAGCGCTGCCGCTGGTCTGAAGGTGGGCCTGGGTGGGGAGCTGGGAAATGTATGTGAGAGCAGGAGTGAGTGGGATGGGGTGGGGTGGTGAGCTTCTAGGGGGCCGCTGGCGACCACTGGGGGCTGGAGCCCGTCTTCTTCCTGGATTCTGTGGCCCATCCCTTGCTGGGGGCTCACGGGCCCTGGGAGTGGGCTGGCATGGACTGCTTCCTTCTTCCCCGTTCCCAATGCCTGGGGGTCAAGGAGGCCAGACTGGGGGAGGCGCACGCCCATGTAGCAGCAGCGGCTAGTGGGCAGCACCGGTGTCAGGGCTGGTGGGGGTGGCCGGGCAGCATCCCAGGCAGAGGCCAAGGTGAGGGAGTGAGTCCCAGGGAGCCGGGAGGCACCAGAGAGGTGGGGGAAGGAGGGCAAAAGTGCAGGGGGACCAAGGTAGCCCTGAGAACCCACTCCTCCACCCAGGCCTCCCATCAGCCCCTGCCCGGAGCAGCGGTGTGCTGCTGGCTCAGCTGCCATCTGTGCCCTAGGTTGAGAGGGAGGGTCTGTTGGAACAGATAGGGGTGGGGTGCCTAAACCTAGGACCCCACATGGCCCCCAGGCCTGACTCAGCTACAGAGCTGGGGGTTCCCATCAGGACAAGGGAGGGGCAGGAAGAGAGTTGTGGCTGGGACATCGTCACAAGACTGGCCTCCTGCCCACTGCCAGCTGAGTCCTGACTGTCATTTCACCCTGGTAGAGCTGGTGGCTCACCGACTGGCCTGGCTGGAGGTCCCAACCCGGACCAGGCCAGTCCAGGACAAGAGCGCCTCCCAGTGGTAAGCAAGCCCTGGGGCGTGGTGGCAGGTGGCCCAGGGCAGGGAGACCCGGGACACGTGGCTCTGGGTCTGAATGGCTTCCGTCGGGGCAGGCCTGGGTCACCTGCCAGGGAGGGACTCTGAAGCCTAATGGGGCAAGGTCTTCCCATAGCCAAAGGTGTTCCCAGGGATCTCGGGTGTCCAGCCCTCAAACCCAGTGCCTAGAACAAGGACCAAGCCCCTCCTCTTCCTCATTTTCTAGTGGGCAGCAGAAGGCCCGGCAGGTCCCATGTCCCTTCTCCCTGACCAGTCATTACTGAGACCATGTGGTCATTGGCGCCTGGGGAGCTGGAAGAGCTGACAAACTCATGCTTCGGTTCAGAAACCGACTCCTCAGTCCCTGTGGTCAAGATGGCCAGCGGGAGGTCAGGGACACTCCCCAGACACGGTTGAGTGAGGACCAGTGAGTGGAAGCCGCCCACGAGCCCTGATTCATGGGCGCACCTGGGCTTACCCGAGGGCTGGAGATTCATCTCTCACCACATCCAGGAAGGGCAGGGCACTTGCCAGCTCCTGGTGAACACACGCCAGATTTCTCCCCTCCTCCCCCAACTAGGATTGTGCGAGGTGGGCAGGGGCAGGAGGGGCCTTCACGGAGCTTCTTGCAGCTTGGGCAGGGACAAGGACCCCCTCACTGCACACGCTCTGCAGTGTCCTTCCCTTTGCTCTGAGCTTGGCTGCCAGGCAGGACCTTGGTGGAGCCTGGGGGAGGGCTGGGCAGGAAGGAGGCTGGCCGCCCCACCCCGCTGCTCTGGGAACCAGTTGCTTTGAGTCACAGAATGCAGGGACTTGGCCTCCACCCTAAGAGGTCACTAAGGCCAGCCCCGTGCCTGTGGCCCAGCTGGGGCCCTGGCCGGCATCCTCTGGGGGCAGTGGTGCCCCTATCCAGCGTCCCCACCAATGGTTTGCCCTCTAGGGCCGAGGCTGACCCAGTGACTGGTGGGACCTGAGCTCGACTGAGTGCCCACCAGCCACGAATAAACTCATGGGGACCTCGTGAGCCCCACCCACCTGTGGCCGGGGATCAGCTCCCCCAGCCTGGGACTGGGGAGGGGCAGCCTCTACACTCCACCTTTCAGAGGTACCGAAGCCTCCCAGCCCCAGAGGCTCACTCCTGCCAGAGCTGCCCCACTAAGGATCTTCCATAGGGGAGGGCAGTGCCCAGGGTCACTGAGACTCTGTGTGGAGTGTTCTGGACAAGTCAGGCAGAAGATCCAGGCCCAGCCCTGACCGGGGGTAGGCACGGAGGTGGGGAGCAGCCTCTGGAATAGGGTCTCCACTTGTGCCCTGCAGGAGCCAGCCCCTTGTGCTAAATGGGATTCTGGCTTCTGGTCTCCGTGGGGAGCGGTGCCCAGCCTGGTGCCGGGGAGATTGTAGCCGGGGAGACCAGGGCCGGGTGCAGTGGGGGCAGCCCAGCTCAGAGCTCCTCTGGGGGCAAGAAATTCTCCCCCAGGCCTCCCTGTGTCAAGGGAGCTGCTCCGTGATTGAAGGAGGCCTGAGTGGACGGGCCACGTGGGACAGCCCCTCCTCAGAGCATCTCTGAGCTGCTCAAAGCATGGGGACCACTCTTCACCCAGCCTGCCTCTCTGTTCCTGGCTGTTTGGGTGTTTACTGACACTGGGAACAGCCACTTCTTCACTCACCCTTTCTGGCTGCCTCTGGCCGCCTCTCCCAGCACCACCCTGGAGGTCAGGCTTGCCCAGCAGCCGGGGATAGGGCAGAGGACGGGGGGCCGGTGTGTCCCTGGGACTTGAGACTCCTATGTGCATTGCTGGCAGTGACGTCCAAAGACAGTTATGGCCAAGCTGCCGCCAATTTTGCTACTTTGGAGCCAGGGCTGGGTTGGCTGTCTCTCGGGGACAAAGGGCAATTTGGGGGTGCTGTACCAATCTGTCCAATGTGGGCTCCAGCAGGCTTGGCAGAGGCTGCTGCATCCCAAAGGCAGCAGGGCTGTGAGGAGGGGGTGGCCTAACCCCCGACACCACACCCACACCCCCAGCCTTGAGATGCTCAGCTCCAGGATCCCGGTGCTGTGAGCGGTGCTGTGGACCTCTGAGGCCCAGTCTGACTTCAGGAAGCGCCCAGCTAGGTCATGGAAGGTCAGGGCTAAAGTGTCCCCACCTCGCCCATTTAGGGGCTGGGCGGGAGCTCCCCAGGCCAGCGGGATCTGGGCAGGGGCCAAGCCTGGGAGGGCCTTGCCTAAGGACCCCCAGATCACTGTAGCACCAGGCTGGGCACCGCTCCCCACGGAGACCAGAAGCCAGAAGGGCCATTCCACGCAAGGGGCTGGCTCCTGCAGGGCACAAGTGGAGACCCGATTCCAGAGGCTGCTCCCCACCTCTGTGCCTACCCCCGCTCAGGGCTGGGCCTGGATCTTCAGGGTCTCCTAACTCCCATCTGGGGAACGTGGGGTGGCCACAGGGAGCCTGGGCCCACACCCCTGAGATGGGGGCTCCTGCCTCTCACTCTGGGGTTCCTTCGAGGCAACCCAGGAGAACGGGGCCACAGCTCTGAGAAGAGCGAGCGGTGAGGGAAGCGCTCCTAGTAGGGGCAGGGGGTGCCAGGTGCTGTGGAGCTTGGCAGGGCCCCTCAGTCACAGGCCTCCATGGCCTCTGATCACCCCGTGGTCCCAGCCCCCCAGCCTAGGGCAGTTGCTGCTGGGCACCAGCGAGCGTGGCCTGTATTTGAGGATGAGTCTGGCTCTGTTCACCTGAGAGTGTGGGACAGACCAGGAGAGCACCCAGCTGGGAGGGAGGCAGCCGCTGGGATCCTCGAGGCCCTTCTTCCTCCCGGCCCTGGCACCCCCACTGCCCCTTCTCTCCCCTGCAGGTCTCTGCGTCTCCCTTCTCTCACTCCAGCCCCTCCGCGATTCTCTGCCTGGGCCTGCCACCCTCTGTCCTGAGGACAGCAGAGCGTGGCCCGGCCCTTGGCGACCCCACCCTCACTGCCAGTCCCAGCCTTGCTGGTGCCCCCTCCCCGTGGGAGGCTCAACCACACCTGCCCCTACCGCCCCATCAGAAATAAACAGTCTGTGCCAGGAGGAGCTGGATCCAAATGTCCTTGAGCACGGGGTGACTGTGGGTGGGCAGGGCCACCAGGAGCAGCCCAGGTTCCAAGCCCAGTCTGAGGCAGGAAGGGAATGTGGTCAAGGCTGATGCCCAGGATCTGGTCAAATTTGATAAATTTCTCCCTCAGGTCGAAATCCAGCTCCTTCCCCTACTCTGTGCCAAGAAGGGGGGTGAACCCTGGGGAGACCCCTCCCTCCCCAGCCCAGCCCTCAGGGGATCCTGGGCGGCCCCTTCCCACCGTGCTCAGGGCCTCACCAAGCAGCTGGGCCTGGGTCCCTTCTCCTGGCGCCTGGTCTCGGCGTAGCCTCCATCTTGTCATTTTCCAGCCCCACCTCTGCAGGGAGCAGGCGAGGGTCAGGACCTTACTGCTGGGGACAGGCTGCTGACCGTGCCCCCTCTGGTGCCACACCAAGACCTTCCCTGGAGTGTCCTTTTTAATTTATTTATGTTTTTAGGGTCAGGGTCTTGCTCTGTCACCCAGGCTGGAGTGCAGTGGCACGATCACAGCTCAGTGCAGCCTCCTGGGCCCAAATGATCCTTCCTCCTCAGCCTCCCAAGTATCTGGGACTACAGGCATGCACCACCACACCCAGCTAATTTTTCTATTTTATTTTTGTAGAGACAAGGTCTCACTATGTTGCCCAGGCCGATCTCGAACTCTTGACCCCAGAGTCTTGACTCCTGCCTCGGCCTCCCTAAGTGCTGGGATTACAGATGTGGAGTGTCCTTAACTTGGGGGCAGTTCTGGGCCTTGCTTGGGGTGTCAGGCAGGGAAGACTCACCCTCCCGGCCTCCAAGGGGGTTCTGATCTGGCTGCTTCTCAGGGACAGGGGTCCTGGTCCAGCATTCGCAGAGTGGGTCCCTGTGGGAGGAGGAGGTTGTGGTGGGGAGAGGCTGGGGTGAAGGCTTTGGGGAGGGGCAGGTTGGGTGAGCTGGGGAGGGGAGGCTTCCTGGCCTCCTGGAGGGTCCTGCTCCCCACTCTTCCTGAGGCTGTTCTTCCTGGCAGCCTGCCTGTCCCCACCTCTGACCGTGTCCCTGCCCGTGGAAGTTCTCACTGCATGCGTGGAATTGGGGCGTCCCAGCCACAGTCACCGTGTCCCTTGGCCCTGCACCCTGCCCTGATCTTTCCCTGCCCGTGGGTCTCAGGACAGGCTCCTCCTCCAAACTGCAGGCCCCAGGAGAGGAGCAGGAGCCCTACAGCTGTGCTGAGGGTGTGGGTGAGCTCCCTCAAGGCAGGCGCTGCCTCCTTCTGCCCACAGTGACCGCCCACGGGGTCTGCCCACCTGCCTGTCTGTATGAGGGGTCTCCACCCCCAGCCCTCCGTCTCCCCTCCCCGGGCAGTCCCATCACCTGGCAGGGGCTCTTGGCACCCAGCTTCAGCTGAGCAGGCTGGACATGACCACGGTTGCCACCAACAACCTGAATTGGGACCTGTGCTCCCGCCTGAAGGTGTTGACTGCCAGCTCCAGGACACACCACGCCCCCAGAACTGCAGGGACTGGCAGTGGGCAGGGCCAGGAGCCCCTCCCCAGGCAGGGGTCCCAGGCTGGGCTGGTACCTGTGACTCTGGCAGGAGTCTGGATCTGACAGGGATGGGTGACCCTGGCCAGGAGGTGGGCAGCCTTCCTGAGCCTCAGTTTCTCCACTTGCACAGAGGGCGTGAGCACTTCCCACCTGGCAGGGTTCTCCAGGGCTGTGGGGGCCATGCTCACTGTGGCAGTCAGGCTATTGGCCCAGCTGCACCCTCCTTCCTCCTTCCTCATCCTAGAGGCCACTCACCCGCTCCTTCCTGAGGCTGGAGATAGATCTTGTGGAAAGGCAAGTTCAGGCCCCTCTGGGGGCCCTTGCTGTGGCTGGAGCGTCCCCAGCAGGGTGAGGTCCACCCACAGGCGTCCCAGGGCTCCCCACGGGGCTGCAGGGGGCAGGACTCCTGGGCAGCAGCTGGCCTGGCAGGGGGTGAGGAAGGGGGTAGGGAAGGGGGTGGGTGAGGGTCTGGGCTGGGACCCCCTAGTAATGAGGTCCCCTGCTGGCCCCCACCCCAGGGCAAGCAACCTCTTTTTCTCCACGTGCAGGGAGGGTGAGATTTTGCCCCTCTCCCTCCTCAGCAGGGGGCTAAGGGGAGAGGCGGGGCAGAGGGAGGTTGGGCTGGGGAGGTAGGGGGCCCTCGTTGAACTCGGCCCAGCAAAGGTTGAGGAGCATGCCTTCCACTGGTGCCCACCGTTCCCTGGTCTCAACCTTCGGAGGGGAACCGGGGTGGAAATGTGGGCTGGGGGGTGGGCACCCGCAGAGACCACCAGCTCCCAGGGAGGTCCCAGGCCTCACCTCTGATTCCCAAAGCCTGGGTCCCTGCCCTCGTACCCCTACGTCCATCCTCAGAGCTGCTGCCCTGAAGGCTCCTGGCCAGCCCTGGGTCTGGATGTGATGGCAGAAGACACCGTGCGAGAGTCCACTGTGTGCCCAGCATGGGTGGCCACCCTGGAGCCTCCCCCCTCTGTCCTGCCCTGAGGCATCAGCAGGATCAGGCCAAGCTGTTCCCTGGCCTGGGACAGGCTGCAGAGGGGAGCGCCGGTGGTGGGTGAGACGGAATGTGTCTGTACTGAGGCTGCTGGCACCCACCCTGCTCTGCCCACAGGTCCAGTCTGGGCCAGGACCTCCCTGATGCAGCCCCACCCCCATCCTCCGAGCCTTCTCTCTCCCGGGCGCAGCAGGTCTTGGCCCCACCCCCAGGGCCCCCAGCCCACCTGCCTCCCCTCAACTGCTGCTGCGTGGGGCAGCTGGTCCTGTAATGAGGCCCCTGGGGATGGCTGACCCTGGGAGGCCACTGCTGACCTAGGCTGGGGCTTCCCCAGAGGACCTTGGCCTTGGCCTGGCCACAGCCCAATTCTCAGGGGTCCTAGGGAACATTTGCGTTTCTGAATTCAGGGCTTGGTGACCCAGACACTTGGCTGTGGGGGTGCATCAACTCTGGGCCCCGTTGACAGAGGCATGATGGGCAGGTGGGTCAGAGGATGTGGGCACAGGCTGGAGGTTCCAGATACCTCCCTCTGGGCCCAGCAGTCTCCGGGGTCCCCTAAGGCCTTGGGGGTTCTCTGTCCTCTTCCAGGGTCCGAGCAGCTCCCTGGAGCTCAGCCTGGGTTGGGGAGCATCTTGTGGGTCCTTGGTCTCTGCCTTACCTGGGGGTTTTTTTGAGACGGAGTTTCGCTCTTGTTGCCCAGGCTCTGTCTCAAACATAAATAAATACATAAAACTAAAAAAAACTGGTTACTTTAGAATATATATATATGTGTGTGTGTGTGT
>NW_022307630.1:0-1024 GCF_002776525.5 Piliocolobus tephrosceles | reverse complement strand
CAGCTAATTTTTGTATTTTTAGTAGAGATGTGGTTTCTCCATGTTGGCCAGGCTGGTCTCGAACTCCTGACCTCAGGTGATCCACCCTCCTCGGCCTCCCAAAGTGCTGGGATTACAGGCGTGAGCCACCGCACCCGGCATAGAATGTTTTATATTTACAGAAAAAAAAGTGAAGACAGATGAGGGAGTTCCTACGTGGCTCTCCCCCAGTTTCCCACTCGCTGGCGTCCTAATTCGCGTGGTCCCTTTGTCACAGTGAGCCAGTGTTGGGATGTCCAGTCAGCTGACGTCCAGGCTTTCTCCAGATTCCCTTAGTTACCAAAGGTCCTTTTCTTTCCAGGTCACCACGTGACATTGTCTCTCTCATCCGTGGGCTCCTCCCATGTGACGTTTCTCAGCCTTTCCTGGTCCTTGATGACCTCAGTGGCCTTGAGGGGCACTGCTCAGCTGTCTGTGGGGCACCCCTCAATTGGGCTGCGTCTGCTGAGTTTCTCACGCTGAATCCGGTGATGGTCGGGAGGAAGCCAATGGGGGCGGGGCTTCCACCACGTCACACGGGGGACACCATCAGCGCGACCTTCACTGCCCATGTTGACCTTGCTACCTGGCTGGGGTTCCCCCACCTGAACCCTGAGCCTCTCCGTCTTTTTATTTTTGAACTGTTCTCTCTGGATGAAGTCCCTGTGTGCGACCCCCGCCTCCCCCGGAAGGAGAATTCACACACATTTGCAACTTTGCTACACCGAGATTTGTCTCTGCTCTCCCAGGGGCAGGCACAGCCCTTCACTGACATCTGTGTGGACCTCAGGTATTTTACGCTTTGGCTCACACCCTAGTGTCACATCCTGTTTCGTGGCTCACATTGGGCCAGCTTCAGTTACTGGCAGCTTTTCCATTGGCTTCTGAGTCCTTCTCTGCAAAATGTTTTTTTGTTTGTTTGTTTTTTTTGAGACGGAGTTTCGCTCTTGTCGCCCAGGCTGGAGTGCAGTGGTGGGACCTCAGCTCACCGCAACCGCCGCCTCCC
>NW_022307629.1:0-12190 GCF_002776525.5 Piliocolobus tephrosceles | reverse complement strand
CATGGCCCTCAGTAACCCACTCTGGCAGAAGACACTGGCATTTTTGCCGCAGGGGTAAGCAACAGCCATTTCTGAGAGAAAACCCAGAGGAAAAGATGAAGATGTAGCATCCCCTCCCACATCCCTTTTCCCCCACCAAAAATACCGTGACTGTTGTGACAAACCAGGATTGGAACTACTACCTTTATGAATCTGCATGTGTCTCTGACATATGAGCAGCAACCATTTCAAAAGCTCCCACATAAAAATGCTCATACTAAATTTATTCTGTTACTTAAGAGTGTTTATGGATTTACATTCCATTTGTGGACTGACTATCTCACTGGATCTTCTTTCCTGCAGTAAGACGTGGTTTGGGTGCTGCTGAAGGTCATTGTTTCAATTTGTCTGGTGTTTGCAGAAGAGATGTCTGCAAAGTAGTAGAAGATCAAATTGGTGCCTGCCGAAGAAGGATGAAGTGCTGTAGAGCATGGTGGATTTTAATGCCAATTCCAACACCACTTACCATGTCAGATTATCAAGAACCCCTTAAACCTAAGTTGAAATGAAACTGACATAATATAAAAATACATCAAAAGTGAAGTTATTTGCATCTAAGAATATTAAAATATACATATTAAGTACTTCCTTCTTGATAACTATCTTGTATTTTCACTTATCAACATAAATGAATAAATATTAATTTCAAATATACCCAATACTATTTCTTTGTGAGTCATTAACAGATCTTAACAAAACCTTTAAAAATGAGAAAACTGTTATTTTTGTTTTCCAAGATGGTGGATTGAAAGCATTGTTAGCCTGCCTCTTGCACTTGGAAAGACAAAATGTTATGCAGAGGTTCGCACTGAACTTTCTTTCAAGAAGCAACACAGGAATTTAACAGGAAAATCGAAATAAGCCACAGACCATTTGAAAGAAGCAGCAGGATGCAGCTTACACCATAAGCTAGGCAGAAAATTTTGAGTTTCCTCAATATTTGTGTGAGAGGGGTGAGAGGAGGTGTGAGAGGGGGATAAACTGACTCTAAGGTATACACCTCCATTGGGAAACCTATCAATCTAGGCCATGGGGGAAGGCCTTAATCCTACTCAGGGCTGGAGTTGATTTAGTGAAGAGTGGCGAGTGTATGAGGAGTGGCATTGGGATGTGCTTTGAGTCTCCAGCACGTTCCCAGCTTCTGGCAGGATGGAGGGAAGCCATTTCTGATTCTACCTCAGAGAGGACCTCCCAGAAGTCTGCCAGCTAACTCAAATGCTGGTCACAGGTTGAGAGAACCTCCCAACTGAAATGTTTGCTATAATCTTGTGTGGGGACAAACTCCCCAGGCCAGAACTGAGAGGTCAGTGGGACGTATCATCATACGTATCATCCATCCAGAGCTGGATGCCCCTGCTCTGCAGGTGGATCAGGAGGGGTGTGGCCTGAAGGCTGCAGCTACTGTCTCAATAGGAGAGGCTTATGGTATGGGTCAGTTTTGAGCTCAGAGTTCAGACTTCTTGAAACTTAGCTAGCTACTCCCAGTGGAACAGTGTGGATGTGAGACCTGCCTTGTCAAGGGTGTGGGAGCTGGATGGGGCTTACTGCCAAGCTGCTATTCCTCATTCTTCATATGGATTCTCCTTGTACAGAGGCAGAGGCAGCTTCACTTCTCTCTGGAAAAGTACCCCAGTGGCCCAAGAACTGACTTCCAATTCCCACTGGAGCCACTGCTTGTCCCACACGTAGAGAGGCAGAGCATCACTTCACCTGACCTTGTTCCCACCTGGTTTTGCTCAACCACCTACCCTCGTAGATTAACACAAATAACAGCAGACATTTTTAGAAGCCCTTTGGCTCTTCCCGTTCCCTGAGACACAAGAGTACCTCCCATGGGTAACATAAGGCAAGTCCAAATCTCACCACTACCACCAGAACAGCTGGCAGTCTTTTGCAAGCACCACATCTTGGCTGAAGGCGAACTGACACAGTCCGTTAGAGCATCTTGAATTCAGAACATTCAATGTCATGGCAGGCCAGGGAGCCTCTTCTGTCCTAATTTGGCTCTCTATCACACATTTTCACACGCACACACACACACACGTCACACACACTCACACATCAACCTACTGGCAAACCAAGGGAAACACACACACACACACACACCTGCTCAATTCAGGCCATTATCCCTGATGAACATCAATGCAAAAATTCTCAATAAAATACTGTCAAACTGAATCCAGCAGCACATCAAAAAGCTTATCCACCACGATCAAGTGGGCATCTTTGGGATGAAAGGCTGGTTCATCATACACAAATCAATAAATGTAATTGAGCACATAAACAGAACCAAAGGCAAACACCAGACAATTATTTTGATAGATGCAAAAATGCCTCTGATAAAATTCAACCTCCATTCCTGTTAAAAACTCTCAATAAACTAGGTATTGACGGAACATGTCTTAAAATAATAAGAGCTATTTCATAGAGCCAATATCATAAAGAATAGGCAAAAGCTGGAAGCATTCCATCTGAAAACTGGTACAAGACAAGGAAGCCCTCTGTAACCACTTCTATTCAACATAGTATTGGAAGTTCTCGCCAGGGCAATCAGGCAATAGAAAGAAATAAAGGGTATTCAAATAGGAAGAGAGAAAATCAACTTGTCTCTGTTTGCAAATGACATGACTTCATATTGAGAAAACCCCATCATCTCAACTGAAAAACTTCTTGAACTGATAAGCAACTTCACCAAGGTCTCAAAATACAAAATCATTGTGCAAAAATCACAAGCATTCCATTACACCAACAATAGTCAAGCAGAGAGCCAAATCAAGAATGAACTCCCATTCACAATCGCTACAAAGAGAGTAAAATACCTAGGAATACAACTAGGAGTACAAGGGATGTGAAGGACCTCTTCAAGGACAACTGCAAACCACTGCCCAAGATAATAAGAGAGGACACAGACGAATGGAAAAACATTCCATCCTCATGAATAGGAAGAATCAATATGGGGAAAATGGCCATACTGCCCAAACATTAGAGATTCAATGCTATACCCATCAAAATACCGTTGACATTTTTCACAGAATTAGAAAGAACTATTTTAAATGTCATATGGAATCAAAGAATACCCCATATAGCCAAGACAATCATAAGCAAAAATAACAAAGCTGGTGGCATTACGCTAACTTCAAACTGTACTAGAAGACTACGGTACCAAAACAGCAGGCTACTGCTGCCAAAAGAGACATATAGACCAATGGAGCAGAAAAAAGACCTCAGAAATAACACCACACATCTATGAACACCTGATCGTTGACAAACCTGACAAAAACAAGCAAGGGAGAAAGGATCTCCTATTCAGTAGATGATGCTGGGAAAACTGGCTTGCCACATTCAGAAAACCAAAACTTGACCCCTTCTTTACACATTATACAAGAATTAACTCAAGATGGATTAAAGACTTAAATGTAAAATCCAAAACCATAAAAACCCTAGAAGAAAACCTAGGCAACGCCATTCAGGACACAGGCAAGGACAAAGACTTCATGACAAAAATGTCAAAAGCAATTGCAACAAAAGTCAAAATTGACAAATCGGATTTAATTAAACTAAAGACCTTCTGCACAGCAAAGAAACTATCATCAGCCTGAGCAATCAACCTACAGGATGGGAGAAAATTATTGCAACCTACCCATCTGACAAAAGTCTAATAACAAAACTGACAAGGATCTTAAACATATTTACAAGCAAAAAAACAAACAACCCCTTTAAAAGTGAGCAAAGGATATGAACAGAAACTTATCAAAAGAAGACATTTATCTAAGCAACAAATATATTTTTTAAAAGCTCAAGAATACTCATCATCAGAGAAGTGAAAATCAAAACTACAATGAGATACCATCTCACATCCATCAGAATGGTGATTATTAAGAAGTTAAGAAACAATAGATGCTGGTGAGGCAGAGAAGAAAGAGGAACGCTTTTACACTGTTGGGGAAACTGTAAATTAGTTCAACCATTGTGGAAGACAGTATGGTGATTCCTCAAGGATCGAGAACCAGAAACACCATTTGACCCAGTAATCCCATTACTGGCTATATACCCAAAGGAATATAAGTCATTCTGCTATAAAGACGAATGCACATGTATGTTAATTGCAGCACTATATATAATAGCAAAGAAATGAAACCAACCCAAATGCCCTTCAGTGCTAGACTGGATAAAGAAAATGTGGTACATATACATCATAAAATACTATACAGTCATAAAAAGGAATGAGATTATGTCTTTTGCAGGCACATGGATGAAGCCATTATACCGAGCAAACTAACACAGTAACAAAAAAATCAAACACCGCATGTTCTCATTAATAAGTGAAAGTTGTACATTGAGAAAATAAGGACACAGTGAGGGGAACAACACACAACATGGCCCGCTGGGGACTAGGGGTGAGGGAAGAGAACTTGGAGGATAAGTCAATAGGTGCAATAAACCACCATGGCAAAAGATACCTATATAACAAACCTGTACGTTCTGCACATGTATCCCGTATTTTTTAAATTCAAAAACAGGAAATACATAGGTACATACATACATACATACATACATACATACATACACACACACATACATTCTTCCCGGATCTTCATTCCTGGTAAGCCAATCAACCTGGAGAAACACCAGAATTCTGTCCCTCTGAAAATGCAGGACAGGTCTACCTTCATCAGCATAAAATTTTGGACCAAATGTGGTAACTGCATGGCCACCCCACAATGAGTAATTGAAAATTGTGGCAGTATTTCAGATCCTAAAAAACTGATGAAGTAATTCGTGACACATTTGGTTGTTTTTGCCTTTTCCTACTATGAAGAGTGCTAGTAGGAAGAAGGAAGAACGGTGTACAAATATCTGTTTGATTCTCTGCTTTCAGAATCCTTTGCTTGTTTTTGTGTTTGTTTGTTCCTTCTTGAGACAGGACATCACTCCAGTCAGCCAGGCTTTTCCAGTCTGTAATTTTTGTTGTTTCCTTTTGTCAAGTTTCAGAAGATTTTCTTTTATTTCTATTGAATTTTAAAGCATTTTTAGATATGTATTAAAACATCATCTCACATGCTGTGTGTTACATTTCATTTATTTTCATCGTCCCTTTTTTATTTTATGATTTTATTTTATTATAGTTTATACTCTAGGGTATATATGCACAACGTGCAGGTTTGTTACATATGTATACATGTGCCATGTTGGTGTGCTACACCCATTAACTCGTCATATACATTAGGTGTATCTCCTAATCTATCCTTCCCTCCTCCCCCCACCCCACAACAGGCCCTGGTGTGTGATATTCCCCTTCCTGTGTCCAGGTGTTCTCATTGTTCAATTCCCATCCATGAGTGAGAACATGTGGTGTTTGGTTTTCTGTTCTTGCAGTAGTTTGTTGAGAATGATGGTTTCCAGCTGCATCCATGTCCCTACAAATGACATGAACTCATCCTCTTTTATGGCTGCATAGTATTCTATGGTGTGTATGTGCCACATTTTTTTAATCCAGTCCGTCATTGATGAACATTTGTGTTGGTTCCAAGTCTTTTCTCTTGTGAATAGTGATGCAATAAACATACGTGTGCATGTGTCTTTATAGCAGCATGATTTATAATCCTTTGGGGATATAGCCAGTAATGGGAAGTCTGGGTCAAATGGTATTTCTAGTTCTAGATCCTTGAGGAATCGCCACACTGTTTTCCACAATGGTTGAACTAGTTGACAGTTCCACCAACAGTGTAAAAGTGTTCCTATTTCTCCACATCCTCTCCAGCACCTGTTGTTTCCTGACTTTTTAATGATCACCATTCTAACTGGCGTGAGATGGTATCTCATTGTGGTCTTGATTTGCATTTCTTTGATGGCTAGTGATGATGAGCATATTTTCATGTGTCTGTTGACTGCATAAATGTCTTCTTTTGAGAAGTGTCTGTTCATATACTTTGCCCACATTTTGATGGGGTTGTTTGTTTGTTTTCTTTTCTTGTAAATTTCTTTGAGTTCTTTGTAGTTTCTGGATATTAGCCCTTTGTCAGATGAGTAGATTGCAAAAATTTTCTCCCATTTTGTAGGTTGCCTGTTTTCTCTTATGGTAGTTTCTTCTGCTGTGCAGAAGCTTTTTAGTTTAATTAAATTCTATTTGTCAATTTTGGCTTTTTTTTGCCATTGCTTTTGTTGTTTTAGATATGAAGTCCTTGCCCATGCCTATGTCCTGAATGGTATCGCCTAGGTTTTCTTCTAGGGTTTTTATGGTTTTAGGTCTAACATTTAAGTCTCTAATCCATCTTGAATTAATTTTTGTATAAGGTGTAAGGAAAGGATACAGTTTCAGCTTTCTACTTATAGCTAGCCACTTTTCCCATCAGCATGTATTAAATAGGGAATCCTTTCTCCATTTCTCGTTTTTGTCAGATTTGTCAAAGATCAGATAGTTGTAGAAGTGTGGTATTATTTCTTAGGGCTCTGTTCTGTTCCATTGGTCTATAGCTCTGTTTTGGTACCAGTACCATGCTGTTTTGGTTACTGTAGCCTTGTAGTATAGTTTGAAGTCAGGTATCGTGATGCCTCCAGCTTTGTTCTTTTGACTTAGGACTGTCTTGGCAATGTGGGCTCTTTTCTGGTTCCATATGAACTTTAAAGTAGCTTTTCTAATTCTGTGAAGAAAGTCACTGGTAGCTTAATGGGGGTGGCATTGAATCTATAAATTACTTTGCACAGTATGGCCATTTTCACAATATTGATTCTTCCTATCCATGAGCATGGAATGTATGGAATGTTCTCCCATTTGTTTCTGTCCTCTTTTATTTCATTGAGCAGTGGTTAGTAGTTCTCCTTGAAGAGGTCCTTCACATCCCTTGTAAGTTGGATTCCTAGATATTTTATTCTCTTTGAAGCAATTGTGAATAGAAGTTCACTTATGATTTGGTTCTCTATTTGTCTGTCATTGGTGTTTAAGAATGCTTGTGATTTTTGCAAATTGATTTTGTTTCCTGAGACTGCTGAAGTTGCTTATCAGTTTAAGGAGATTTTGGGCTGAGATGATGAGGTTTTCTAAATATACAATCATGGCATCTACAAACAGGGACAACTTCACTTCCTCTTTTCCTAATTGAATACCCTTTATTTCTTTCTCTTGCCTGGTTGCCCTGGCCAGAAATTCAACACTATGTTGAATAGGACGGGTGAAAGAGGGCATTCCTGTCTTGTGCTAGCTTTCACGGGGAATGCTTCCAGTTTTTGCCTATTCAATATAATATTGGATGTGGGTTTGTCATAAATAGCTCTTATTATTTTGAGATATGTTCCATCAATACCGAATTTATTAAGTTTTTAGCATGAAGAGCTGTTGAATTTTGTCAAAGGCCTTTTCTGCATCTATTGAGATAATCACGTGGTTTTTGTCTTTGGTTCTGTTTATATGCTGGATTACGTTTATTGATTTGTGTATGTTGAACCGTCTTGCATCCCAGGGATGAAGCCCACTTGATCATGGTGGATAAGCTTTTTGAAGTGCTGTGGATTTGGCTTGTCAGTGTTTTATTGAGGATTTTTGCATGGATGTTCATCAGGGATATTGGTCTAAAAATCTCTTCTTTTTTGTTGTGTCTCTGCCAGGCTTTGGTATCAGGATGATGTTGGCCTTATAAAATGAGTTAGGGAGGATTCCCTCTTTTTCTATGGATTGGAATAGTTTCCGAAGGATGGTACCAGCTCCTCCGTCTGGTCCTGGACTTTTCTGGTTGGTAGGCTATTAATTATTGTCTCAATTTCAGAGCCTGTTATTTGTCTATTCAGGGATTCAACTCCTTACTGGTTTAGTCTTGGGAGAATGTATGTGTCCAGGAATTTATCCATTTATTCAAGGTTTTCTAGCTTATTTATGTAGAGGTGTTTTTAGTATTCTCTGATGGTAGTTTGTATTTCTGTGGGGTCAGTGGTGATATCCCCTTTATCATTTTTTATTGCATCTATTTGATTCTTCTCTCTTTTCTTCTTTATTAGTCTTGCTAACTGTCTATCAATTGTGTTAATCTTTTCAAAAAACCAGCTTCTGGATTCATTGATTTTTTGAAGGGTTTTTTGTGTCTCTGTCTCCTTCAGTTCTGCTCTGATCTTAGTTATTTCTCGCCTTCTGCTAGCTTTTGAATGTGTTTGCTCTTGCTTCTCTAGTTCTTTTAATTGTGATATTAGGATGTCAATTTTAGATCTTTCCTGCTTTCTCTTGCGGGCCTTTATTGCCATAAATTTTACCCTACACACTGCTTTAAATGTGTGCAGAGATTCTGGTATGATGTATCTTTGTTCTCATTGGTTTCAAAGAACATCTTTATTTCTGCTTTCATTTCATTATGTACCCAGTAGTCATTCAGGAGCAGGTTGTTCAGTTTCCATGTAGTTGAGCGGTTTTGATTGAGTTTCTTAATCCTGAGTTCTTGTTTGATTGCACTGTGGTCTGAGAGACAGTTTGTTATAATTTCTGTTCTTTTGTATTTCCTGAGGAGTGCTTTACTTCCAACTATGTGGCCAATTTTGGAATAAGTGCGACGTGGTGCTGAGAAGAATGTATATTCTCTTGATTTGGGGTGGAGAGTTCTGTAGATGTCTATTAGGTCTGCTTGGTGCAGAGTTGGGTTCAATTCCTGTATATCGTTAACTTTCTGTCTCATTGATCTCTCTAATGCTGACAGTGGGATATTAAAGTCTCCCTTTATTATTGTGTGGGAGCCTAAGTCTCTTTGTAAGTCTCTAAGGACTTGCTTTATGAATCTGGGTGCTCCTGAATTGGGTGCATATATATTTTGGATAGTTAGCTCTTCTTGGTGAATTGATCTCTTTACGATTATGTAATAGCCTTCTTTGTCTCTTTTGATCTTTTTTGGTTTAAACTCTGTTTTATCAGCGACTAGGATTGCAACCCCTGCCGTTTTTTGTTTTCCATTTCCTTGGTAGATCTTCCTCCATCCCTTTATTTTGAGCCTATGTGTGTCTCTGTGTCCTAACCCAGTTCCACTCCTATCGTATTTGCCCATAACACTGATTAGTAAAACTGATTCAACTGTTCTATAATCGCAATTTAAGCTGTGTCCATTAAATTCCATGAGGAATGCAAAAGGATACAACCTAAGACACAAAACTTAATTGACTACTGATATTTCATTGGTAAATTGGGTAATTGATGGGTAAATGCAGTGGAACCGGTGGGTGGGCATTAGTTATATAAGGGGTGAAGCAGCAAGATACTTCATTCTTAAAAGGTGTTTGAAAGAAATTGAAACACAGGAGTGTGTGTATTCAGCTGAAATAAAATTAGAAAACCATGAAACAAATCTCAGTTGGGGTGTAAAAAAATGGCATTGAGGAGATTCTGGGTCAATCGTCCAACTGTGTAAACTGGATCTTGGAAGCAGGATCCCTTTCCCGCAATGAGACTTGTTTATTGGTGGTGGTGTTTCAGTGGAAACGATTTTGGAGAATGGCTCCTTCCTTTTGTGTATCTGCTGATTAGATTTCATGGGAAATCTGCGGTTTTAAACTCTATTTAAATGTTAACATAATTCATTCAAATGGCAAAAAATCAACAGGTTCTTTGATGTGGAATCATCACAGATCCATTTTTTCTTAGGTACAGTTATTAATGTTGACCTACCAGAGTGAAACGATTGTGGAGAATAGCCCCTTCCTTTAGTGTATTTGCTGAATAGATTTAATGGTACATTTATCATTAGGTACAGTGATCAAAGTTGACCTACCCAAGAGTAGAGATGTCCAGGACAGAACTCAGGACTCTGTAGAATCACAGAATCCTGGGTATAACACTGTTCAAGCACATAAATATGGTCATTCAGAGTGTTTTGGTGTGTCATGTGTGTGAATTGCAGTGGAATGAGTATGACACGCAGACAGGTTATCAAGTGGACTCACCTCAAAATCAGTTATGGGCATTACAGAACACCGATGTCAAGGTCCCGGATAAAGAGAAAAGAAACTCCAACGTCCTGTGTAAAACAATGGCATCTGGATTTCTCATGCTTCTGGGGATCATGCCCCTGAAAAAGGTGACTCCTTTCTCCTAGTGGAGCATCTTTCTCAGCAGGGCTCATTTCTTTTTCCAGGACTCTGTCCAACAGAAAGGGGAAGCCTTCTGATAGAGCACACCTGACCCATGAAAAGAAAAGGGAAAGAAAGGAGGCCAAAGGTCACACTCCCCTCATTCTACCATCCTCCCTAAAATCATCCTGATTTCATGGGCCCCGAGACCGGCGAAGGTTCTGTATACCTCGAGGCCTTGGCGTCTGGCCTAAATTCTATTCTCTTTCTCATTATCTGAAAAATTTTAAGAAAATCCCTAGAGCCAGGATCTTTATTCCTATTAAGCAAAAAGTCCCGAAGAAACACCCAAATTCTGTCCCTCTTAGTTTCGGAAACAAGTCTACCTTCATCAGCATGAAATTTTGCACAAAATGTGTTAACTGCAAGTCCACCACACAGTGCTTAACTGGAATTGGAAGCATCTTCTCAGATGATGAAAAATAGATGCAAGAATCCCTAAGACCAATGGTTTATTTTTCCCTTTCTTACTAAAACAACTGCCAGTATTAACAATGGTATGGAAATCTCTTTTAGACGCCCTGCTTTTAAATCTCTATGTTTCTTCTTGAGACAGGGACTCACTCCCATCACCCAGGCATTTACAGTGTTTAGTTCTGGTTATATGCTATTCTCAAATTTAGAACTTTTCATTTCATCTCTCTCAAATGTTGATCCATTATCACATACGTATTACAATATTATCTCCCATGTTGTGTAATATGTTGTTTTTATTTTCATTCTTTCTTAAATGAACCAAAGGTTTTAGTTGGCATAGATTCTGATTAGTCAAGTTTTCTGATTTCATGATTTCTTAAATTGCCGTCATACATCCGCAATCACTGGAAATAGAATGTCATGAGTATTTCTCTTTTCTTGCAATCATAAACTCAGGGAATGTCATCAATTGGTATGTCAGTGATTGCATGATTTCCTGAAAGTCTTTCACAGTCTAGTTAGTGCTCTGAGTATTTCGTGTAACTTCAGTGCATGTTTCCAACACTTGATGATTTATGATTTGGGTATATAGCTTCCACAAGAGCATTTCCTGCAAAGGCATGTGTTGTTTCCCATGGCAAGTCATTTCATTCAGATACAGAATCAACAGGCTGAACATGGAAAGGTTGTCGCTGGAATATCTTTTTGACTCCACAAATCTCTTCTTTGATATTAAGGAATCAAATACGCTGTGTTATTAACTGTACTTCATTGACAATTCTCAAGTCAGAAAGTAAAGGTGCGACTTCCTGCCCTTCAATGCCTGAAAGGATGATTGTATATCCCAAAAGCAAATAGTTGGAAGCACATCCCGGTTCAAATACACACACACACAGACATATAAACACAAACAAAATCACACTCACACAGGCATGATTGCGCATGCCCACAAGCTCACGCAAGCAAACACACACACTGTTTCATAAGTACAGAATTATTCCCTAGCAATATTTTAAGTAAACTAACGCAAATGTGAAACATCAGGAGTCCATGAACACTGGAACACTCACTTCTCTGCAAGGGAGGACCAGGAGATTCAAAGGGAAGAACAAACACAGCAAGAGGGCTCTCTTTGTGTACCAGTGATCTCAGGGAAAGTCTCCACCAACACGCAGTGTGCACGCACACACCCACACACCCACGAGGGGGTTGGCACGCACACACACACACACCATCACATACACAGTCAATCCGACATCAAGTAATGAGGAGCCCAGGATTCTGTCTACAGAAGAGGGACAACTGGATAGTGATAGCTGTGTTTCAGGATGAGCCCAGATATGGGAAACATCGAGTTTTGCATTCGTGAGTCTTCTGAACCTGTGGAGAAATTGTCTGTGTATTTGTATTCATGGTGGATGACATTCAGTGTGAATTTCTGAAGAGGACGTATTTCGGTGTAGGGTTGCGCGTGAGGTTATTGCAGGGGACAGGGTTGACTATTTTCTCTTGGGGTGTGTTTCATTCTTCAGTTGTTGGTGAGCACCAGAAGTTGAAATTTTGCGAATGTGGGACTTCTGTGGATCCTTCACGCCACCTTGAGTAGTGGAAACTGCAACGCATTTGAAGAGAGGAAGGG
>NW_022307628.1:0-2722 GCF_002776525.5 Piliocolobus tephrosceles | reverse complement strand
TTAGGGGTGCATTTGGCTTTCTCTGAATGATCCTAACTGAAAATAGGGGCCAAAATTAGGGTGGCTGTCAGTTTTGAGCCAAGTCCTGGCCACGTGGGACAAAGTTGTGGATTAGTTTCTGGGTTTTGGAGAGAGAGCAGTCTGGCTTCCTGTTTGTTGTGCTAGCCTGGCTGGCCTCCTGGCTGTTTACTGTAGATAGGGGTTTGGTTTCCTGGGTGGGCAGCTACAGGTTGTGGTCTGAGTTCTGTCTTTATACATATGATCAGGCATGGTCTGTGTGTATATTCAGTCCCTCATTTTTCTTGTCAGTAAAAATATCAAATGACAAATTGGATACATTGGGAACTTTTTAGATGTCTGTGTCCCCTGGAGGAAGTTTTCACGTTCACATTTAATCAGAATGAATATAAACAATTGGGCCATTTATCTTGAAGATTTAAAATAGGAAATCTTCAACAATACTACCTCAGCGCCATTGCCTCTCTGTCCATCGTTAGGGAATGTGTTTTTATCCACTGCCGGCTCCTCGTCCGCCAGTTTGTGGTTGATCCACTTCTCTATACGTCTTGTCTTGTGTGCATCTCATTGTTTGCTAGTGTTAGCTTTCTCCTTCGTCAGTGTAGTTTATTTGTGTAGCCTCTCTTGGTAGGAAGTTATTTGTGGAATTTGTGAATGGAAGGGACCTTGGAGGTCTGCCAGGTCAGCCCAGTGACTTTCAAGATAAATGGAAATACAGGGAACTGTTCCAGCATCTTTGGTGGCCAAACCAGGAATAGAAAGCAGTGTTCTTTGTGTCACAATGTCATTGGAAGACAACTCAATGTGGGCCTAAAATGCAGAGTAAGTAACTTTCATTTGTCTCTGCTTTTGACTCTTGTTATCAGACATTTTAAATTGACTTTAATGTGTTAGCAGAAATATGAAAAGTCCTGACTTGTTTACATAGAAGGTACTTTGTCGCCTACTCATTTGGTTGCTTTTTCAACAGGATTGAAAAGACATTGTTATAAACTGAATGTTTATGTCTCCCCCAGATTCTTGTACTGGAGCCCTAACTGCCAGTGTGATGGTAGTGGGGGATAGGACATTTGGGAGGTGATTAGGGTTAGATGAGGCCATGAGCGTGGGCCCTGGTCTGACAGGATTAGTGCCCTTAGAAGAAGAGAAACCAGGCCGGGTGTGGTGGCTCACACCTGCAATCCCAGCACTTTGGGAGGCCGAGTGGGCAGATCATGAGGTCAGGAGATTGAGACCATCCTGAAACCCTATGTTTCTACTAAAAATACAAAAATTAGTTGCGTGTGGTGGCACGTGCCTGTAATCCCAGCTATTCGGGAGGCTGAGGCAGGAGAGTTGCTTGAACCAGGGAGTCGCAGGTTGCAGTGAGCTGAAATTGTGCCACTGCACTACAGACTGGTAACAGAGTGAGACTCCGTCTCAAAAAAAAGAAAAAAGAGAGAGAAAGCAGAGAGCTCCCACTGCCCTGGTGTGAGGACACAAGAGAAAGGTGGCTGTCTGCAAGCCAGGAAGAGGTCCCTGTCCCGGAACTGAGCTGGCTGACACCTTGATCTTGGACTTCCAGCCTCCAGAGCTCTGAGAAATTAACTAATGTTTAAACCACACAGCCTATGGTGTTTATTATGGTATTTGCCTATGGTATTATGGCCATCTGATTTGACTGATACAGAGATGGTTCCAGAATACTGTAGCCTGTGTTTAAGTTGGTGATGCCATGAAAATAAATGTGGTAGTTCATTCCTTTATATAAAGATAGCACTGTGAACCCAGGGCCTTTGCTCACATCTTAGTTGAGTCTTGTCTTCTTATAATAGCTTCCTAATTTCTCTTTTCCCCGTCTTATTTATATTATATATCTGGATTAAATCATACATGGTATGATTTTATACTTTATACAAACTTTTAGTGATTTTATTTGATTTTTGAGACATGTCCTTGCTCTGTTGCTCAGGCTGGAATGCAGGCGTGCCATCACAGCTCACTGTAACCCTAAATTCCTGGGCTCAAGTGATCCTCCCACCTCAGCCTCCTGAGTGGCTGGGACTACAGGTGTGCTATCCTGCCTAGCTAATTTTTAAAATTTTGTGAGGACAGAGTCTTGCTGTGTTGTCCAGGGTGATTTCAAACTCCTGACCTCAAGCAGTCCTCTCGTCTCAGCCTCTCAAAGCACTGGATTACAGGCATGAGCCACCACACCCAGCCCAGTGATTTTTCTTTGTTAAGATCAAGGACGGGTTCCCTGGCTTGGCATTCAAGGCTCATGATCCGGGCGTGACATGCAAGTTTGGGTTTCAGTGTTTCCATTCCCGCCATCAGCCTTGCACTCCAGCTTGTTGCCTAAGCCCTCTTCTGAAGCCCAGCCTGAGAGCTGCACTTAGAATTTATACCTTCTCATCTCTTCATCGTCCTTGCCTATGTTCTTATCTCCATCTGGGACATCATCTCCACACTTCTGCCTCTTTAAATCTTCTCTATCCTTCAAGACTTGAAATACTCACTTCCTTTACATGATCCCCGCTCTGACATCCAAACTAGAGTTAATCTTTTTCCTTTGAACTCTGATAGTGCTTAATGTGTTTCATCTTTTAATTATGCAACAGTCCTGTGTGTTATGATAATATCATATCTCCAGTTTAGTCCTGGCTAATGTTGAGGAAGTTGAGCTCAAAGTAGCTAAGGGAATTTCCCAAAGTCACATTGGAAG
>NW_022307627.1:0-5332 GCF_002776525.5 Piliocolobus tephrosceles | reverse complement strand
AAAAAAAAAAAAAAAAAAAAATTAGCCAGGCATGGTGGCAGACGCCTGTAATACCAGCTACTCAGGAGGCTGAGGCAGGAGAATCGCTTGAACCCAGGAGGATCCTGGGTGACAAAGCAAGACTCCATCTCAAAAAAAAAAAAAAAAAAAACAGAAAAAAACAGACATGTGCCTAAGGATGGCCCAGGACAGGTCCAGGGACAAAGCCCAGCTCCCCCAGGTACCAGTGATGGCCCAGGAGGAGTAGGAAGCATCTTGAAGGTGCTGGGGGCAGACGGTGGTGATGCTGAGCCACGGCCCGGGGAATCAGCAGACCTGGACATGCTTCCTGGCACTGGGACCCCCCCATTGGAGGCTACTTACTTCTCTAGGCCTCAGTTCCCCACCTGTAGATGGAGGTGACAACACAGGAGGGGCAAGGTCATGAGGGGCAGGGAGGGTGCAGGTGCCGCCCCCAAGTGAGTGGGCAGCCCCAGGGCCTCTCCCGGCCACAGCCTTGGGTGAGACAAGGCTCGAGAGAGATGACAACCGCAGAGGCCTTCTTGGAAGAAGTGCCACTGTCCTGGGCCAGCCTAGGTGTTGGCTGCAGGGTCTTCCCCTATGGCCAGGCTCCAGGGACCCTGGTGTCCTTTCTGGTCCCCTCCCTGGAGGTGGCCCCCAAGCCTGGGGCTCACTGTCGGCCATCACAGGCTGCAGGCTGCACGACTCCCCGCTCTGTCCCAGGGTGCTGGGCTCCCCAGGGCTGGGCCTCTCCACCCCTTGGACTCTAGGGGTCCGTGTAGTGAGCAGGGTGGGGCCCTGAGGTGCAGGTGCCTCTTCCTTCGGGAAGGCTTTGAGCTCAAGTGATGACGCTGGGGCCACCTCGAGAGGACCGAGTCCTGAATTTCGAGGCCCTGGGAGGGGAAAGAGGCAGAGTGTGGGAAGAAAGGACCGTCCAAGCAGCCGCAGCGGGAGATACCGGCAGCTCAGGCAGGCGGCCAGCACCGGGAGGTCCCACCTGGGCGCCAAGTGGCAGGAAAGGACCCAGTAGGTCCCCGTGAGGACTGAGGCACAGACCAGGTGGGCGGGTGATGGGCAGAGGCAGCGAGTCCGTCAGGGCTGAGGCTTCTCAGGAATGAGGCAGCAGCCCATTTGCTGAACCTGAGGGACTGGGCCTGAGCCCACACCACACCAGGAAGGCCTCAGGTCCACCTTCGCCCACAGACAAAGCTCTAGGGGTGAACCCTGGTGCTACCTGGGAGGCTCCCGGGGAGGAGGCAGTAGTGGCACCTACTCGTCCCTCTGGCCTCACCCTGCTCACGGCAGCTCAGACCAGCTGTGGATCGACCTCTGGTCTTCAGATCCCCCAAAGCAACCCGAAGCCCACCTGTCCTCAGTCTGTCTTTCAGCTGCACTCACAGGGGCTGCCTGGCCGTCCATAGTGGCGTCTGTGGCCTCACGACCTCACTCTGCTGAGAGGTCTGTGGAAGGCTCCAGCCTGCCAGACGGATGTCAGGGCTGTGTGCAGGGCCTGGCAGTGGTGGCAGCCAGGTAACCCACCCCCATCAGCCTCTGGGGCTGGCCCTGGGAGGTTCTGGCAATGCAGGGGTTGGTTCACCCCTCCTCTGTCCTTCTTAGGGAAAGTGTCCCAGGGTGAAAGCCAGTTTCGTCTGAGTGGGGCCTGAGTAGGGGTGCCAGATCAGATACAGGACAATCGGTCAAATCTGAATTTCAGATAATCCATTTCTTTGGTATAAATATGTCTCCAGTATGACATGAACTATGTTTATATTAAAAATTATGTCGTTTATCTGAAATTTAAGTATCTGTGGGTATCTTGTATTTTTATCTTATTATTATTTTTTGAGACAGCCTTGCTCTGTCACCCCGGCTGGAGTGCAGTGGTGCGATCTCAGCTCACTGCAGCCTCCGTCTCCTGAGTTCAGGCGATTCTCCTGCCTCAGCCTCCAGAGTAGCTGGGACTACAAGTGTCCACCACCATGCCCGGCTAATGTTTGTATTTTTAGTGGAGATGGGGGTTTCACCATGTTGGTCAGGCTGGTCTTGAACTCCTGACCTCAGGTGATCTGCACACCTCAGCCTCCCAAAGTGCTGGGATTATAGGCATGAACCACTGCGCCCAGCTTTGTCTTGTATTTTAATTTGCTGTATCTGGCAACCCTGGACCCAAGGTCGTCGGGCCACAAAGAGGGGTGTCTGGTCAGGAGGGAGTGCTGACCCTCAACACTGAGAGACTAATGAGGCCACAGAGGCAGGGGTGCTCACCGGCCCCGTACACCCCAGCCCCGCCTTCCCAGGCACACGTGACTCCTGCCAGCACTGTCCCTCCCTCATTTCTCTCCCAGCCCAGCTCAGGTCCTGCGGTTCTCAACTCTGGTTAGAATCACCTGAGGAGTTTAAACTAGATCCATGTGGCCCATACCAGACCAATTGAATCTCTGGGTGGTCAGGAGGCGCACTGGTTATTTAAAAACCATGGCCCACAAGGCCGGGCGCGGTGGTTCACACCTGTAATCCCAGCACTTTGGGAGGTCAGGAGTTCAAGACCAGCCTGGCCAACATGGTGAAACCCTGTCTCTGCAAGAACACAAATGGTATTGATGGTGGGTGCCTATAATCCCAGCTACTCAGGAGCCTGAGGTGGGAGAATTGCTTGAACCCAGGAGGCAGAGGTTGCAGTGAGCTGAGATGGTGCCACTACACTCCAGCCTGGGCAACAGAGTGAGACTCTGTCTCAAATAATAATAATAATAATAATAATAATAATAATGTTAAAAATTAAAAATAAAAGATAAAATGGTTACCATGGGCCAAGCATGGTGGTCTTCACCTGTAATCCCAGCTACTCGGAAGGCTGAGATGGGAGAATCGCTTGAGCCCAGGAGGTCAAGGCTGCAGTGAGCCAAGATTGTACCACTGCACTCCAGCCTGGCTGACAAAGCAGGACCCTGTCTTTATTTTTTAGTGACAAAGCAAGACCCTGTCTCTATTTTTTAAGGAAAATTATTTTTTAAATGGTTAAAATGGTAAATTTTGTGTGATGTGTATTTCACCAAAATTTTAAATCAATCAATCAATAAGACTCCAGATGATGCCCCACCAGAGCTGAGCGGCCTTGAGCTGGGACTTCTTCCATGCGGTCCTCTCATCCTCCAGGCCACTCCTGCCCTCAGCAGCAGGGCTGGTCACCTGGTGGGTGCACCTGGACATCCAGCAACAGGAGGCTGTGTCCACCTGGACCACACCCTAATGTCACACAATGGAGAGAAGGACAGCGGCCCCCGTGTCCTGGCCTCTGGCATACCAGGCAGACAGCAGCACCACTTTGTTTGGGCTGACATACCTTTGAATGTTTAGATAGTTGTTAGCCTAACTTTTTTTTTTTTTTTTTTTTTTTTTTTTTTGAGACAGGGTCTTGCTCTGTCACCCAGGCTGGAGTGGAGTGGTGAGATCTCAGCTTACTGTGGCCTCGAAGGCGGGGGTTAAGCAATTCTCCCACCTCAGCTTCCTGAGTAGCTGGGATTACAGGCATGTGCCATGGTGCTCAGCTAATTTTTTTTTTTTCTACTTTTTATAGAGACAGGGTTTTGCCCATGTTGCTCGGGCTGGCCGGTCTCAAACTCCTGGGCTCAAGCAGTCCACCCACCTTGGCCTCCCAAAGTGCTGGGATTACAGGGGTGAGCCATGACGCCCGGCCTCCATCCCTCCTTTCAGTGTGTTTTGATTTCTCTCAGTGATGTTTTACAGTTCTCAGTATAGAGGTCTTGCAAATATCTGCTAGATTTATTCCTAGATATTTGATTTTTTTTTTTTTTTTTGGAGATAGAGTCTCGCTCTGTCGCCCAGGCTAGAGTGCAGTGACATCATCTTGACTCACTACAAGCTCTGCCTCCTGGGTTCAAGTAATTCCCTGCCTCAGCCTCTGAGTAGTTGGGATTACAGGCGCCTGCCACCACGCCCAGCTAATTTTTGTATTTTTAGTAGAGATGGGGTTTCACCATGTTGGCCAGGATGGTCTCCATCTCTTTACCTCATGATCCGCCCGCCTTGGCCTCCCAAAGTGCTAGGATTACAGGCGTGAGCCACTGCGCCTGGCCTTTATTTTTATTTTATTTTATTTTATTTTATTTTATTTTATTTTATTTATTTATTTATTATTATTTTTTGAGATGGAGTCTCACTCTGTCGCCCAGGCTGAAGTGCAGTGGCGTGATCTCGGCTCATTGCAAGCTCTGCCTCCTGGGTTCCTGCCATTCTCCTGCCTCAGCCTCCCAAGTAGCTGGGACTACAGGCGCCTGTAACCACACCTGGCTAATTTTTTGTATTTTTGGTAGAGACGGGGTTTCACCGTGTTAGCCAGGATGGTCTCGATCTCCTGACCTGGTGATCTGCCCGCCTCGGCCTCCCAAAGTGCTGGGATTACGGGCGTGAGCCACCACGCCTGGCCTATTTTTATTTTTTCGAGACAGGGTCTCACTCTGTTGCCCAGGCTGGAGTACAGTGGCTCGATCATGGCTCACTGCAGCCTCAACCTCCTGGGCTCAAGCAATCCTCTCACCTCAGCCTCCGGGACTATAGGTGCGCTCCACCATGCCCAGTTAATTTTTGTATTTTTGTAGAGACAGGGGTCTCCTTATGTTGCCCAGGTGGTCTCAAACCCAGGCTCAAGTGATCCTCCCTCCTCAGCTTCCCAAAGTGCTAGACTAAAGGCATAAGCCACCGCACCCAGCCTTGCATCTTGATATTTTTCCGCATAAAAATACATCATAGATCCTGTGTGATTCGTTTTACGTGAAATTCTAGAAAAGGCAAAACTAATTTACAGTGAAAAAAGTAGACCAAAGGCCTAGGGCCAGAGGAGTGTGGTCAGGATAGACTATAAAAAGCAGAAGGGAACATTTTATTGGAGAAAGAAATGTTGACTATTTTGGTTGTGGTAGTTATACAGGTGTATACATTTGTCAAAAATCATCTAACTGTACAGTGTTAAAATGGATACATTTTATTGTACATAAATCATGCCTCAAAGAAAGTGATTAAAACCTTTATGATATTAAGACAAAAATATACTGCAGACATTCTTCCAGTATGACATGTAATTTGACCTTATTTTTTATTTTTTATTTTTGAGACAGGGTCTCACTTTCTTGCCTTGGCTGGAGTACAGTGGTATGATCTCGGCTCACTCCAACCTCTGCCTCCTGGGCTCAAACGATTCTCGTGCCTCAGCCTCCTAAGTAGCTGGGACTACAGGCATGCCAGGCTAATTTTTTGTATTTTTAGTAGAGACCAGGTTTCGCCATGTTGCCCAGGCTGGTCTTGAACTCCTGAG
>NW_022307626.1:0-2234 GCF_002776525.5 Piliocolobus tephrosceles | reverse complement strand
GGGAGAAGGAGGTTGCAGTGAGCCAAGATCTCACCATTGCACTCCAGCCTGGGGGGGCAAGGGCACAACCCCAACCAAAAAAAAAAAAAAAAAAAAAAACTTTTGGATGGTATTGGCCTACTCAAGAGACTGCCTATTAGATGAATTTTCTCATGGAGAACTTAGAGATTAATAATCAAAGTCACTGAACTTGCAGTTTGTACCTGAGGAGGTGTGTCTGTCCTCTTTCCTGGTGTTTTTAGTTTTGTTTTTTAGGTAGCTAAAATACCCGAAATTAGAGGGACCTTCAGGTTTTTCACTTTGCTTTAGTTTGGGATATTTGGTCTTGATTCCATTATGGGCAGAACACTTGACCTGGGCAAGCAGACTTTTGTTTGAAATATTTTATTTTATTTTATTTTATTTATTTATTTTTTTTTGAGATGGAGTCTTGCTCTGTCGCCCAGGCTGGAGTGCAGTGGCCGGATCTCAGCTCACTGCAACCTCTGCCTCCCGGGTTCACGCCATTCTCCTGCCTCAGCCTCCCGAGTAGCTGGGACCACAGGCGCCGGCCACCTCGCCCGGCTAATTTTTTGTATTTTTAGTAGAGACGGGGTTTCACCGTGTTAGCCAGGATGGTCTCGATCTCCTGACCTCGTGATCCGCCCGTCTCGGCCTCCCAAAGTGCTGGGATTACAGGCTTGAGCCACCGCGCCCGGCCTGAAATATTTTAATTACTGTTGACTTTTTGTTCTTCCCATTGGTCCACAGTAACTTGTTTAAGTCATTTGTTTAGTTTTTGTCGTTCACATCTGGTATATATTATATTGTTTTATTAATTACAAAATACTAACTTCCAAGAATTCTGTCATCTTGGACTTTGAATTAAATGAAGCTGCAGAAATCTTATACACTCTCAAATTAACCTTAATGGTTGCATTGTATGGTAATGTAGTAAGAATTTGGCTGAATTCAGGAGTTCTATGAGATGATAAAAGTTGAGTCACATACCGCCTCAATGCCCAGCTAGTTATCTTTTCATAGGTCAATCTTCATCCCGTAGGTCAACTGTAATATTACTGTTCTCCAGATGTAATGTGAAAAAATTCTAAAGTCATTGTTATGTTGCTGACACCTGAGTTGTTTTCTATACTTTTTTTTTTGAGGCAGAGTCTTGCTCTGTTGGCCAGGCTGGAATGCGATGGCATGCTTGGCTCACGGCAACCTCTGCCTCCTGGGTTCAAGCGATTCTCCTGCCTCAGCCTCCTGAGTAGCTGGGCTTACAGGTGTGCACTACCACGCCTGGCTGATTTTTGTATTTTTAGTAGAGACGGAGTTTCACCATGTTGGCCAGGCTGGTCTGGAGCTCCTGACCTCAGGTGATCCACCACCTTTGCTTTCCAAAGTGTTGGTACTACAGGCCTGAGCCTCCACGCCTGGCCACTTTTTATACTTTTTTGGTTCACTTAAGAAGGGGGATATTTCAATCAGGAGAGGCCAGGTTATGCTGTGGTAACAATGACCCCAAATCTGAAAGGCTTACAAAAACAATGTTTTAGATCTCATTCATGCTGTGTATCCACCAGGAGTCAGTTGTAGCTCTATTCCAAAACAGCTTCATGCAGGGATCCCAGTGAGTGAAGCAGCCCATATCTGGAACACTGTGAATCTCAAAGAGAAAAAGGAAAACTTGGTACACAATTTTTAACATTTTTCTGCTTGGCTACTCAGATTTTACTAAAGCAGGTCACATGGCCAGCCTGTATTCAACAGGACAGGAATGTATAATCCTGTTTTCAGAGAGAAGCACCAAACACAAGGAACAACAACAGAGACACTGTGGAGTGTCCTAAGAGGCTTGGAGCAGTCATAAAACTGTACCCATGAATGGATGACCTCATACGTGGGTCACCTCTCCTGGTGACCTAACTGAAACCACAGTAGAACCATAGTAGAAACCACCTCCAAGTGAGGTTCCTACAAGTTCAGTCAGCCATGGTCTGAGTATCCTCTTTCCAGCATGTTCCTTTTTTAAAAAAGCTTTCTCCTTCTGGGGATAAACATTCCAGACTGTAAGCAGGAAAACTAGGAGCAATTCCTGTAAGAGGAAGTTGTTTTTTCACTGAAGGGTGAAGGAATTGAATTATGTTATCCTTAAGGTCAATTTCCAGTACTAAATGTTTCTAACTCAGATTTTGCCTGATTATAGGGTTCATTAGTTGTCTACTGCTAGATAAGCAAAAAGCAAATTCAAA
>NW_022307625.1:1149-13077 GCF_002776525.5 Piliocolobus tephrosceles | reverse complement strand
AGCTGGGACTACAGGCGCCCGCCACCTCGCCCGGCTAGTTTTTTGTAGTTTTTAGTAGAGACGGGGTTTCACCGTGTTAGCCAGGATGGTCTCGATCTCCTGACCTCGTGATCCGCCCGTCTCGGCCTCCCAAAGTGCTGGGATTACAGGCTTGAGCCACCGCGCCCGGCCCAACACATGGAATTTTCTGAGTTTTTTGGTTTTGTATTTTCTTTACGACCATCCTAGTGGTGTTTGTAAACCATGGTGTCTCATGATTTTGATTTGCGTTTCCCTAATGACTAACGATTTTTTTTTTGCTCTGTCCCCCAGGCTGGAGTGCAGTGGCATGATCTCGGCCCACTGCAAGCTCCACCTCCCGGGTTCACGCCATTCTCCTGCTTCAGCCTTCCGAGTAGCTGGGACTCCAGGCGCCCACCACCACTCCTGCCTAATTTTTTGTATTTTTAGTAGAGATGGGGTTTCACCATGTTAGCCAGGATGGTCTTGATCTCCTGACCTCCTGACCCACTCACCTCGGCCTCCCAAAGTGCTGGGATTATAGGTGTGAGCCACCGCACTCAGCTCCCTAACGACTAATGACTTGCACATCTTTTCATATGTTTGCCTATTTGCATATCTTTTTTTTTCTTTTTTTTTTTTTTTGAGACAGAGTTTTTGTTCTTGTTGCCCAGGCTGGAGTGCAATGGTGCAATCTCGGCTCACGGCAACCTCCGCCTCCCAGATTCAAGCAATTCTCCTGCCTCAGCCTCCCGAGTAGCTAGGATTACAGGCATGCACCACCATGGCTGGCTAATTTTGTATTTTTAGTAGAGGTGGAGTTTCACCATGCTGGTAAGGCTGGTCTCCAACTCCCGACCTCAGGTGATCCGCCCGCCTCCGCCTCCCAAAGTGCTGGGATTACAGGCATGAGCCACCACGCCCAGGCTTTTTTTTTTTTTTTTTTTTTTTTTTTGAGACAGAGTCTCACCCTGTTGCCAGGCTGGAGTGCAGTGGCATGATCTCAGCTCACTGCAACCTCCGACTCCCTGGTTCAAGCAATTCTCCTGCCTCAGCCTCTCCAGTAGCTGAGATTACAGGCATGTGCCACCACGCCCAGCTAACTTTTGTATTTTAGTAGAGACAGGGTTTCACCTTGTTGACCAGGATGGTCTCGATCTCTTGACCTCGTGATCTGCCCGCATTGGCCTCCCAAAGTGCTGGGATTATAGGCATGAGCCACCGTGCCCAGCCTTGTATATCTTTTTTTAAGAAATGTCTATTCAAGTCCTTTATTCACTTTTAAATAGATTATTGTAAGAGTTCTTTGTATATTCTGGATACTGGATCCTTATCAGGTATGAAAAGCCATTATTTTCTTCTATTCTGTAGGTTTATGGAAGCAATTTTTTTTTTTTTTTTTTGAAACGGAGTCTGGCTCTGTCACCGGGGCTGGAGTGCAGTGGCCAGATCTCAGCTCACTGCAAGCTCCACCTCCCGAGTTTTACGCCATTCTCCTGCCTCAGCCTCCGGAGTAGCTGGGACTACAGGCGCCTGCCACCTCGCCTGGCTAGTTTTTTGTATTTTTAGTAGAGATGGGGTTTCACCATGTTAGCCAGGATGGTCTCGATCTCCTGACCTCGTGATCCACCCGTCTCGGCCTCCCAAAGTGCTGGGATTACAGGCTTGAGCCACCGCGCCCGGCCTATGGAAGCAATTTTTAAATGATTAATTTGACAGTTGTGTGTGCAGAAAGGATTTGAAGGGACAGAAAGCAGAAAGACCAACTAGGAATTCATTGCAGTTCTTCAGGTTACAATGGACACAAAACAGTAACAGTAAGAAAACGTCCCCCAAAGATTGTGCACAAGTGAAATTAGGAAAAGTCAGCTGAGCATGGTGGTATGTGCCTGCAGTCCCAGTTTCTTGGGAGGCTGAAGCTGGAGGATCACTTGAGCCCGGGAGTTAGAGTCTTCAGTTAGCCGTGATCACGACACTGCGCTGCAGCCTGGGCAACAGAATGAGGCCCTACCTCAAAAAAAAAAAAAAAAAAAATTAGGAAAACTCAAAGTATAATAGATGGTAGCAGCCATTTGTAGAAGTAGCAAAAAATCTGGTGTAGTTTCAGGTAAGCATAATTCTATCAACATATCTAAAGTTCTAGCAACCTAATCACTCAAAGTAAAATGGCGGGAGGCCTAACACAATCAAATTCTAACCCAATCAATTATAATAACATGGCTTAAGGGAATATAAACAGAATCAATTATATTAACTTGGCTAGAGCTGAAACCCAATCAATTGAATTGTACCTTGTCTTCATAGAATGGGGAGTAATGAAGTACTCTGCAAAGAATTCCCACCCCTAAAATTGTCATTATTTCTCCAGTGACATTTAGGAAAGAAGATTACCCATTTGTCCAACACAAATGAGTATCTTATATCTGTATAAAGAAGATGTATGCTTTATTAGTCATTAAAATTATCCAACTAGGGTGAGCTCAGTGGCTCATGCCTGTAATCCTAGCACTTTGGGAGGCCGAGGAGGGTGGATTACCTGAGGTCAGGAGTTCGAGACCAGCCTGGCCAACATGGCAAAACCTTGTCTCTACTAAAAACACAAAAATTAACCAAGGGTGGTGGCAGGCGCCTATAATCCCAGCTACTTGGAAGGCTGAGGCAGGAGAATTGCTTGAACCTGAGAGGTGGAGGTTGCAGTGAACCAAGATCGCACCACTGCACTCCAGCTTGGGTGACAGCAAAACTCCATCTCAAAAAAATAAAATAAAATTATCCAACTAATTCCACTTGTTCACTAAGCAACCTTCTAATGATCAAACTTGTCTTCCAAAATAGTCAACCATTTTGATTAGCCAATAAGATTGTCTAGGCCACTGGAAGTTTTTTTTCTCTATTTCTTAACAACAAAATTTAAAAGTGGTACAGACGGCCGGGTGCGGTGGCTCACTCCTGTAATCCCAGCACTTTGGGAGGCCAAGATGGGTGGACCATGAGGTCAGGAGATCAAGACCATCCTGGCTAACACGGTGAAATCCCATCTTTACTAAAAATACAAAAAATTAGCTGGGTGTGGTGGCATGTGTTTGTAATCTCAGCTAGTCAGGAGACTGAGGCAGGAGAATCGCTTGAACCCAGGAAGTGGAGGTTACAGTGAGCTGAGATCGCGCCACTGCACTCCAGCCTGGGCAACAGAGAGAGACTCCATCTCAAAAAAAAAAAAAAAAAAAAATTTGGTACAGAGAGGTTGGTTCTTCTTTCTTTCTTTCTTCCTTTCTTTCTTTCTTTCCTTCCTTCCTTACTTCGTTTCCTTCTTTCTTTCCTCCCTCCCTTTCTTTTTCTTTCTTTCCTTCCTTCCTCTCTCTCTCTTTCTTTCTCTCTCTCTCCCCCACTCTCTCTCTTTGTGAGACAGAGTCTCTTGCTGTCTGTCACCCAGACTGGAGTGCAGTGGTGCAATCACGGCTCACTGCAACCTCAGCCTCCCAGGTTCAAGTGATTTTCAGTTGGAAAATAGATAAATATTTCCTAAGTAGCTAGGACTACAGGTGTGTACCACCACGCACAGCTAATTTTTTATTTTTAGTAGAGACAGAGTTTCACCATGTCGCCTGGACTGGTCTCAAACTCCTGGCCTCAAGTGATCCACCTGCCTTGGCCTCAAGTGATCCACCTGCCTTGGCCTCCCAAAATGCTGTTATTACAGGCCTGAGCCACCATGCCCGGCCAGGCCACTGGAAGTTTTATGTAGAAATATGTAAATTAACCATGTGGCTTATATGTTACATTCTTCTAAGTTTGGTCAGCATAAGTGAGTTCTTCCAAGATGAATTAATTGACCAAAATTGACATGGGCATTCAAGCCAAGGCTTGAATGTTTTCTTTTCTTTCTTTCTTTCTTTCTTTTCTTTCTTTTTTTTTTTTTTTTTTTTTTTTTTTTTTTGAGACAGGGTCTTACTCTGTTGCCCAGGCTGGAGTGCAGTGATGCGATCTCGGCTCACTGCAACCTCGACCGCCTTGGTTCAAGGGGTTCTCCCACCTCAGCCTCCCTAGTAGCTAGGACTATAGGCACACACCACCGCATCTGGCCAATTTTTGTATTTTTTGATAGAGATGGGGTTTCACCATGTCGGCCAGGTTGGTCTCAAAGTCCTGATCTCAGGTGATCCACCCACCTCAGCCTCCCAAAGTGCTGGGATTACAGGCGTAAGCCAGCGCACCCAGCCTGAATGTTCTTAGAAAAAAATAACTTAGCAATGTTTCTTTTTTCTTTTTTTTTTTTTATGAGACAGAGTCTCGCTCTGTCACCCAGGCTGGGGTGCGCTGGCGCGCTGCAAGCTCTGCCTCCCAGGTTCACACCATTCTCCTGCCTCAGCTTCCTGAGTAGCCGGGACTACAGGCACCCGCCACCACGCCCGGCTAATTTTTTCATATTTTTAGTAGAGACAGGGTTTCACCATGTTAGCCAGGATGGTCTCAATCTCCTGACCTCATGATCCGCCTGCCTCGACCTCCAAAAGTGCTGGGATTACAGGCGTGAGCCACCGCGCCCGGCCTAAAGTTAGCAATGTTTCTATCTTTTTATTTTTGAGACTGAGTCTCGCTCTGTCACCCGGGCTGGAGTGCAGTGGCCGGATCTCAGCTCACTGCAAGCTCCGCCTCCCGGGTTCACGCCATTCTCCTGCCTCAGCCTCCCGAGTAGCTGGGACTACAGGCACCCGCCACCTCACCTGGCTAGTTTTTTGTATTTTTTAGTAGAGACAGGGTTTCACCGGGTTAGCCAGGATGGTCTCGATCTCCTGACCTTGTGATCCGCCTGTCTCAGCCTCCCAAAGTGCTGGGATTACAGGCTTGATGTTTCTATCCTTGATAGTCTAATCAACCCAGGTGTGGAAGGAACCTTGTTTCATATGCTCAGAAGAGACAGTGAGAGGAATTTTTTGCTTGGTTTTTCCATTCTGCAGTGGAAGCAGACTCAGAAAAGCAATGCAAATTGCCTAGGGCCACACAATTCAATTAGATAAGGCTCTAGACACTAACTCCCAACCCAGGGCTTGCTTTGGCTTTTACTATAGCAATCATAGATTGCTTCTACTCCAGCCACTGAGTAATAGAAAACAGCACAGTGGTCATCACAGCAGAGTTGGGGCAACTACAGCTGTTGACCTGGAGATGTGGGCGAATCCTCTCCACAAAATCAGGTCTTGGGGAGACAATAGAAGGGTGACATCGTGTTTTTTTTGGTTTTGTTTTGTTTTTGTTTTGGTTTTTTTTTTGTTTTTTGTTTTTTTTTTTGAGACGGAGTCTCGCTCTGCTGCCCAGGCTGGAGTGCAATGGCCAGATCTCAGCTCACTGCAAGCCCCGCCTCCTGGGTTTACGCCATTCTCCTGCCTCAGCCTCCCGAGCAGCTGGGACTACAGGCGCCCGCCACGTCGCCCGGCTAGTTTTTTGTATTTTTTAGTAGAGACGGGGTTTCACTGTGTTAGCCAGGATGGTCTCGATCTCCTGACCTCGTGATCCGCCCATCTCGGCCTCCCAAAGTGCTGGGATTACAGGCTTGAGCCACCGCGCCCGGCTGGTTTTGTTTTGTTTTGAGACTGAGTTTTGCTCTTGTGGTCAGGCTTGAGTGCAATGGTGCAATCTCCGCTCACTGCAACCACCACCTCCCGGGTTCAAGCGATTCTCCTGCCTCAACCTCCCGAGTAGCTGGGATTACAGGCATGTGCCACCATGCCAGGCTAATTTTGTATTTTTAGTGGAGACGGGGTTTCTCTATGTTGGTCAGGCTGGTCTCGAACTCCCAATCTCAGGTGATCGCCCGCCTTGGCCTCCCAAAGTGCTGGGATTACAGGCGTAAGCCACTACGCCCAGTATCTTTTTTTTTTTTTTTTTCCCTAAGACAAAAGAACACCTCTGTTTTTGTCTAGGCTGGAGTGCAGCCTCAACCTCCTGGGCTCAAGTGATCCTTGCACCTCAGCATCCAAGTAGCTGGGACTACAGGTGTGCGCCACCACAGATGGCTAATTTTTAAATTTTTTTGTAGAGACGAGATCTCACTATGTTTCCCAAGTTGGTCTCTAACTCTTGGCCTCAAGCAATTATTTTGCCTCAGCCTCCCAAAGTGCTAGGATTACAGGCGTAAGCCACCACACCCAGCCGTGGCATCTAACCTAACAACAGTCTGGTTTTGTCTCTGAGGTGTAGGAGGTGTCTCCCCAACATATGACTATGATGAAAATTAAGACCACAAAAAGGAAGATTCCTAGGGTTATGTAGTTGCAACCTTCATCCAGTAGGTTGGAGTGCTACCTGGATGAACTACTTAGACTGCCACCTAAAGATCCACCCCTACCTCTTAATTACTTTACCAACCTTCCACAGGACTACATCAAACATAGTAACCTGTATAGAGAACAACATTGCTGGGGGCAGAATTGAATGTTAGCTATGCACTCAGAGGAATCCAATTTTTTTCATCCCTTCCCAGAGCTGTGAGGGGATGGGGGATGACTTTCCTTAGGAAAGACGGATATTTCTTTTTTTTTTTTTTTTTTTGAGAGAGAGTCTCATTCTGTCGCCCAGGCTGGAGTGCAGTGGCAAGATCTCAGCTCACTGCAATCTCTGCCTCCCGAGTTCAAGTGATTCTCCTGCCTTAGACTCCCTGAGTAGCTGGGATTACAGGCAAGCACCACCACGCCTGGCTAAGTTTTGTATTTTTAGTAGAGAGAGGGTTTTACCATGTTGGCCAGGCTGGTCTCGAACTCTTGACCTCAGGTGATCCACCCTCTTAGGCCTCTCAAAGTGCTGGGATTACAGACGTGAGCCACTGTGCCTGGCTGCCTTCTTTCACCTTGATAAGGTAGAAGACCACACATGTGGGAGTAGATACAAGTAAACTGGTGGATTTGGTATTGTAAAAAATGAGGCAGTCTCATCTAATTGCATCTATTTTATCAATGAAACATGAAGCAAGATCATCTGCTGAGAGTGAAGTGGAGGTGGTATTGGAGATGTTAGAAGAGAGAAGGTGTGAAACAACCATTATGCAGGGTAGAAAAGAGAATTTACCAGGGAAATATAGAATTATTTGGGAGTGCTGAGTTTTAGGGGCATTATTTTTTATTTATTTATTTTGTTTTTTTTTGAGACAGAGTCTTGCTCTGTTGCCCGGACTAGAGTGCAGTGGCACAATCTCAGCTCACTGCATCCTCTCCTTCCCAGGTTCATGCTATTCTCCTGCCTCAGCCTCCCAAATAGCTGGGATTATGGGCATGCACCACCACGCCCAGCTAATTTTTGTATTTTTAGTAGAGACGGGGTTTCACCATGTTGTCCAGGCTGGTCTCTAACTCCTGATCTCAAGTGATCTGCCCGCCTCGGCCTCCCAAAGTGCTGGGATTACAGGCGTGAGCCACCGCACACTTTAAATTTAAAGTGATGCTAGTTTGCCAGATTCTGAGATTTTCTCCTTCAATATTCAGCTACCTAGGTATATATATGGAGAAGCTGAATTGTTGGATTTAACTAGAATTGGATTTTTTTCCAGAAAGTTCTATGTAGGGCAAGAGGAACAAGGAAGTTAACAATGTCTGCAAGTTTGTAGTTCTGGATGTGAAGGGGAGTGAGTGGATTATTTAAAAAATAAAACGCCAGGCACAGTGACTCACGCCTGTAATCCCAACATTTTGGAAGGCCAGGATTGGGCGACTGCTTGAGTCTGGGAGTCTGAGGCCAGCCTGGGCATCATAGTGAAGCCTGGTGTGGTGGCACGCACTTGTAGTCTCAGTTACTTGGGAGGCTGGGGTGGGAAGATCACTTGAGCCCAAGAGTTTGGGGTTGCAGTGAGCTATGATAGCCCCACTACATTCCAGCCTCGGAGTCAAACCCTGACTCTAAAAAAAATAAAAAACCTAGGGCCAGGCTCGGTGGCTCACACCTGTAATCCCAGCACTTTGGGAGGCTGAGGTGGGAGGATCACCTGAGGTTGGGAGTTTGAGACCAGCCTGACCAACATGTAGAAACCCTGTCTGTACTAAAAATACATAATTAGCCGGATATCGTGGCGCATGCCTGTAATCCCAGCTACTTGGGAGGCTGAGGCAGGAGAATCGCTTGAACCCAGGAGATGGAGGTTGCGGTGAGCCAAGATCAGGCCATTGCACTCCAGACTGGGCATCAAGAGTGAAACTCCATCTCAAAATATAATAATAATAGACCGGGCGCGGTGGCTCAAGCCTGTAATCCCAGCACTTTGGGAAACCGAGGAGGGCAGATAATACGAGATCAGGAGATCAAGACCATCCTGGCTAATGGTGAAACACCGTCTCTACTAAAAATACAAAAATTTAGCTGGGCGTGGTGACGGGCACCTGTAGTCCCAGCTACTCGGGAGGCTGAGGCAGGAGAATGGTGTGAACCCGGGAGGCGGAGCTTTCAGTAAGCCGAGATCACACCACTGCACTCCAGCCTGGGGGACAGAGTGAGACTCTGTCTCAAATAATAATAATAATAATAATAATAAAATAAAATAATAATAATTTATTATTTTTTTTTAGACAGGGTCTCTCTCTGTTGCCCAGTCTGGAGTGCAGTGGCATGATCACAGCTTACTACAACTTTGACTTCCTAGGCTCAAACAATCCTCCCACTGCAGCCTTCTGAGTAGCTGGGACTACAGTTGCATGCAGCCACACCTAGCTAATTAAAAAGAATTTTTTTTTCTTTTTTTTTTTGGTAGAAGAACCCTTTTGTAGAAGGGTCCCACGATGTTTCACAGGCTGGTCTCAACTACTGAGCTCAAGAGATCCTCCTGCCTCGACCTCTCAAAGTGCTGGGATTACAGGCATGAGCCACCCTACCTGGCCTCAACTTTTATTTAAATTCAGAGGGTATAGGTTTGTCATATGGGTATATTGCATGACACTGAAGTTTGGGATATGAATGATCCTGTCACCCAGGTAATGAGCATAGTACCCAATAGGTAGTTTTTCAGCCCTCCCTGCCATCAGTGGTCCTGAGTGTCCATTGTTCCCATCTTCAGAGCCAAGATTTGAGTGCCGGTATTTCTGACTCTGAAACGCATGCTCTTAGCCATTGTACTATGGTGCCTGAGACAAATTTTGTTCAATATCATTTTTGCCAGTGGCACGATCTCGGCTCACTGAAACCTCTGTCTTCCTGGTTCAAGCGATTCTCCTGCCTCAGCCTCCTGAGTAGCTGGTATTACAGGTGCATGCCACTACACCCGGCTAATTTTTGTAATTTTAGTAGAGACGGGGTTTCACCATGTTGGCCAGGCTGGTCTCAAACTCCTGACCTCAAGTGATCCGCTCGCCTCAGCCTCCCAAAGTGCTGGGATTACAGGTGTGAGCCAACGCGCGTGGCCTATTTTATTTTTTTGAGTAAAAAAAAAAAATTTACCGTTTTACTGTTATACTATTATAGGATGATGTAATGAAACACAAAATCATGTGGTCCAAATATAAAAATATTTAAATGAGGCTATTAATTCTCTGGTACATATAATTGCAAAATAACTTAGAAAAGAGGAATATGGCCTGGTGTGGTGGCTCACGCCTATAACCCCAACACTTTGGGAGGCCGAGGGTGGTAGATCACCTGAGGTCAGGAGTTAGACCAGCCTGGCCAACGTGGTAAAACCCCATCTCTACAAAAATTGGTCGGGCACGGTGGCTCACGCCTGTAATCCCAGCACTTTGGGAGGCCGAAGCAGGTGGATCCACAAGCAGGTGGATCACAAAAAATTAGCCAGGCATGGTGGTGGGCGCCTGTAATCCCAGCTACTCAGGCGGCTGAGGCAGAGAATTGCTTGAACCCAGGAGGCGGAGGTTGCGGTGAGCTAAGATTGCACCACTGCACTCCAGCCTGGGTGACAAGAATGATACTCTGTCTCAAAAAAAAAAGAGAGAGAGAGAAAGAAATTAAAGAGGACTATGTGTATGTGTGAAAGTAGCCAGAAAGAGTGTTGTAGACCTAGAGCTTGAAATGAACTCTCCTTGGAGAGTAGATTATAGGAAGGGAACCAACATTAATGTATTTCCTGTATAAGCACTGTATGTGCATTGCTTCATCTGATCCCTTACACAACCTGTGATGGAAGCTCTGTTCTCCCTCATTACCAAGGGGAAATTGAGGTTCAAAGGAGGTTAGATAATTTGCCCAGGTCCACGCTGCTAGGTGCTGAGCTAAGACTCAAACCCAGATCTCTCGTCTACTCCATACTGCCTCAGATTGGTAGAAAGGGCCAAGGAAGGCATTCCAGGTAGAGGGGAGCAGCAGGGGCAAAGATGGAGGTCTGGAATAAGAAGGATGCCTGTGAAAAGAAGTTAGTAAACGGCCAGGGATCTGGCCTTCCATCCTCTAGGAGCAAAGGGTGGGACTTCCTAGGCAGTTCCACCCACTTTAGAGGGTTGCAACAGTGTGAAGTGGGGCGGAGGTTCTGGGGTTCCTGGAAGGTGACTGAAGCCCATAAGCCTGGCACTGCGCCCATGGCGTGGCTGGAACTAGCCCCGTCCAGTAGTGCTGGGATGGGAGAGCCATGGCCTGCAGGCTAGTTCCTGAAAGTCTAGCCACCACTCCTCCCCACCAACACTGGTGCAGCCTAGCTCTTGCTCTGCCCCAGAATGAGGCTCTTCACTGGCTTCAGTTTGTGCCAAGCATCTCTCTACCAGAGTCTGACCTCCAGATAGGGCATTCGAAGTTCCTCAAGCCCTTGGGTCACTCTGGCCTCCAGGTATCTAAGTTTTTATCTAATAAGTAACAGACTAATTTTTGTATTGATCCCATTTTATCTTCCTAACAACTTCACTAAGTTGGCATTCTCATCATTGTCTCCATTTTCCAGGTGAGGAAATAAAGCTCAGAAGCTTTGGGCTGGCCGGACTTGGTGGCCCACACCTGTAATCCCTGCACTTTGGGAGGCTGAGGCGGGTGGCTCACCTGAGGTCAGGTGTTAGAGACCAGCCTGACCAATATGATAAAACCGCATCTCTACTAAAAAAAATACAGAAAATTAGCTGGGCATGTTGGTGCGCGCCTGTAATCCCAGCTACTCAGGAGGCTGAGGCAGGAGAATCGCTTGAACCCAGGAAGTAGAGGTTGCAGTGAGCTGAGATCGTGCCATTGCACTCCAGCCTGGTAGCAAGAGCAAAACTCTGTCAAAAAAAAAAAAAACAGAAAGGTTGGGTTACCCAAGGCTACATAGCCAGTAAATGCCAGGACCCAAGCCCATGTTTGTTTGTTTGTTTGTTTGTTTAGAGATAGGGTCTTGCTCTGTCACCTAGGCTGGAGTACAGTGGTTGGAGTACAGTTAACTGTAACTTCAAACTCCTGGGCTCAAGTGATCCTCCTGGCTCAGCCTCCTGAGTACTTGGCACTACAGGTTCAAGCCACCACACTCGACATGAAGCCCAAGGCTTTTGTTTTGTTTTGTTTTGTTTTCTTGAGGCGGAGTCTCGCTCTGTCGCCCAGGCTGGAGTGCAGTGGCTGAATCTCAGCTCACTGCAAGCTCCACCTCCCGAGTTTACGCCATTCTCCTGCCTCAGCCTCCCGAGTAGCTGGGACTACAGGCGCCCGCCACCTCGCCTAGCTAGTTTTTTGTATTTTTTTTAGTAGAGACGGGGTTTCACTGTGTTAGCCAGGATGGTCTCGATCTCCTGACCTTGTGATCCACCCGTCTCAGCCTCCCAAAGTGCTGGGATTACAGGCTTGAGCCACCACGCCCAGCCAGTTTTGTTTTGTTTTTGAGACAGAGTCTTGCTCTGTTGCCCAGGTTGGAGTGCAGTGGCACTATCTCGGCTCACTGCAACCTCCATCTCTTGGGTTCAAGCAATTCTCCTGCCTCAGCCTCCCAAGTAGCTGGGACCACAGGTACCCACCACCACATCCAGCCAATTTTTTTTTTTTTTTTTTTTT
>NW_022307625.1:0-1049 GCF_002776525.5 Piliocolobus tephrosceles | reverse complement strand
TTTTGAGATGGAGTCTCACTCTGTCGCCCAGGCTGGAGTGCAGTGGCCGAATCTCGGCTCACTGCAAGCTCTGCCTCCCGGGTTTACGCCATTCTCCTGCCTCAGCCTCCCAAGTAGCTGGGACTACAGGCGCCTGCCACCTCGCCCGGCTAGTTTTTTGTATTTTTATAGTAGAGACGGGGTTTCACTGTGTTAGCCAGGATGGTCTCGATCTCCTGACCTCGTGATCCGCCCGCCTCGGCCTCCCAAAGTGCTGGGATTACAGGCTTGAGCCACCGCGCCTGGCCGAATTTTTGTATTCTTATTAGAGACAGGGTTTCGCCATGTTGGCCAGGTTGGTCTCAAACTCCTGACCTCAAGTTATCCACCTGCCTCGGCTTCCCAAAGTGCTCAGATTACAGGCATGAGCCACCATGCCCAGCCCCCAAGTCTTTTTATTTCTTTTCTTTCTTTTTTTTTTTTCTTGAGGCGGAGTCTCGCTCTGTCTCGCAGGCTGGAGTGCAGTGGCATGATCTCAGCTCACTGCAAGCTCCCCCTTCTGGGTTCACGCTATTCTGCTGCCTCAGTCTCCTCAGTAGCTGAGACTACAGGCGCCCGCCACTATGCCCAGCTATTTTTTTGTATTTTTAATAGAGACAGGGTTCCACCATGTTAGCCAGGATGGTCTCGATCTCCTGACCTCGTGATCTGCCCACCTCGGCCTCCCAAAATGCTGGGATTACAGGCGTGAGCCACCACGCCTGGCCTTTTTATTTCATTTTATTTATTTATTTATGAAATGAAATATTGCTCTGTCACCCAGGCTGGAGTGCAGTGGCACAGTCTCGGCTCACTGCAACCTCTGTCTTCCTGGTTGAAGCTATTCTGCCTCAGCCTTCTGAGTAGCTGGTATTACAGGTGCGTGCCACTACACCCGGCTAATTTTTGTATTTTTAGTAGAGATGGGGTTTCACCATGTTGGCCAGGCTGGTCTCAAACTCCTGACCTCAAGTGATCTGCTCGCCTCAGCCTCCCAAAGTGCTGGGATTACAGGTGTGAGCCAACACGCC
>NW_022307624.1:0-2582 GCF_002776525.5 Piliocolobus tephrosceles | reverse complement strand
AAAAAAAAAAAAAAGAAAAGGAAAAAAAAAGAAAAAAATTGTCCAGCTTGATGGCCGGGTGTGGTGCATGACACCTGTAATCCCAGCACTTTGGGAGGCCGAGGTGGGTGAATCCCCTGAGGTCAGGAGCTCAAGACCAGTCCGGCCAACATGGTGAAGCCCCATCTCTACTAAAATTATAAAAAGAAATTAGCTGGGCGTGGTGGCAGGTGCTTGTAATTCAAACTACTCTGGAGGGTGTGGCAGGAGAATTGCTGAAATCTGGGAGGCAGAGCTTGCAGTGAGCCAAGACCATGCCATCGCACTCCAGTCTAGGCAAAAGGAGTGAAACACTGTCTCCCAAAAAAAAAGGAAAATTGTCCAGCTTGAGTGGAGCATGAGGTTCTGACTAACTAGCCTGCCTCCTGGCTAGGATAGGGTGTCACTGTGCATTGAGAGCCCTTGAGTAGGGCCAGAAAAATCCAATAGAAGGGCCCCAGAAGCCTGAATGGAGGAGGAGGGGTAAGTGGGATTCTGGGCCTGGCTGCAGAAGGCAGCCTCAGTTTTCCTTGTCTGAAGAATTGGCTGGTGGGATGAAATAATGCGGGTTGAGGAGGCAGAGGCCTTGACCTAAAGCTCTTTGTTTTTTTTTTTTGATAGAGTCTTGCTCTGTCACCCGGGCTGGAGTACAGTGGCGCAATCTGAGCTCACTGAAACATTCACCTCTCGGGTTCAAGTGATTCTCCTGGCTTAGCTGGGATTACAGGTGCGCGCCACCAAGCGTGGCTAATTTTTGTATTTTTTGGAAGAGACAGGGTTTTGCCATGTTGGCCAGGCTGGTCTCAAACTCCTCACCTCAAGTGATCTCGCCTCAGCCTCCCAAAGTGCTGGGATTACAGGAGGGAGCCACCGTGCCTGGTGACCAAAAGCTCTTTATAGTGAAGTAGTTACAAGGAAGCCAGGGCGAGATCACAGGCCTTCACAACAGCCCATCATGTATTACCCATCGCCCCACATGTGTTGCCAACACACACACACACACATACAATCTCTCTCTCTCTCTCTCCCTCTCTCAGGTCCAGCTTTGAGCAAAAGACTTAGGTATCCCCTCCACCCATCTGTACAGACCAGACCCCTGGGCAGGCTGGGGCGTGGCTGCCTGTTTCTACATCTCCTTGTTTTTACCATCTGTGATTTTGCTCTTTTTTGCCGCCTTCCTCTCTGTCTCTAACTTCCAGTGGCTCTAGCCTCTGGGTCAGTCCTAATAGCTCCATTTCCAACGTGGTCTGTTTCTTCCTTCCTGTCTCCCTCCTCTCTTGTACTTCTTTCTCACTCATCAAAGCCCATCTTTTTCGCTATGTCCCTGTGCTCTTCTCTGTGGTTCCTTCCTCGCGCCACACTCTGCCTACCCAGGTGGAACTTTTCAGGCAAATCAAAGGCAGGCAGGACAGCCAATGCTGGTGCTGATTACTTCAGCAGGTGCAGGGAGGGTCGGGGAGCTCTGGGGATGTCTGGAAATCGTTACCTGGAAGTGGGCAGGCCTGGTAGACGGAGGAAGTAGCTGGGAGCATCTGGGTGTTTCTGGAAGAAAGCGGGGTGTTTCTCATGGAGGTCCTGAGTTGCTAGGTGCAGTGCAGGGGTCTCTGTCTCTGTCTGGATCTTGACACCTCCAGGTCCCTATCCCTCTTTTTGGGTTTCTCTGTCCCCCACCCGCTGGGTCTCTGAAATTCTGAACTTCTCCTTCCCTTTCCGACCTCCTGTCTTTGAGTCTCCATCCCCCTCCCCGCGTTTCTCTGTGCCCCGCTTGGGTTCCCTGTCCCTCTGTCTGTGGGTCTCTTTCTCACTCCATCCATCCACATGTCTGCAGGCCCTCGATTGGCTAGGTTCAGGATGGGCGGGTTCTGTCACCTGGGGCAACAACCACAACAAGCCAGCTTCTGCTTGGCTACCCGGTGGGGGTGAAACTATGGCTGGTGGCAGCTTGGCTCTGTGCTGTGGCCCAGCGTGGCGCCGTATCTCTGCAACCGAGGTACCTGGATCTAGGCCCAACTGGCATCGCACCAGCAGCTACGTTGCCCACCGCATTATCCCACCCCTACCCATCATCCCGCCCACGGTGCAGGTGAGCAGACCCTAGGCTGAAGCCCTGCGGGGCCTGGGTACCCAGAAAGATAGGGGCTAAGTAAAGGGGATTGGGAGCTTGGACTCCCCTCTGAGGGAGGAGGGTCCTGGAGTCCTGGGTCTGAGAGAGGAGGCACCAGGGAAGCTGGATGCCAGGGATTGCAGAGAAAGGGCTGGGGGCCGACTGGAAGAGGTCAGAGCTTGGGGTTGGGGGTGATACGGACTCCTGAGTCTTTCTAGCTGATGTGCAGCGCCTTCTCTCCAGTCCACCGTCGCGGACCCTCTACCTCCGGCTGCAAAGCAGGATTCTCGCATCTGGGCTTTCGACGAGGTCCTCAGCAGATGGGAGACAACCTCTGGCTCGGCCTACGTGCCCAAGACCCATGGTGGGCCCTGCGCCCAGCCCAGAGCCCCAGAGCCTGCAGACCCCACGCGGACTGTAGGTATCAAGGATTTAGGAGAAAAGGTAAGGTTTGGGGAGT
>NW_022307622.1:3519-8068 GCF_002776525.5 Piliocolobus tephrosceles | reverse complement strand
TTAAAGCAGATTCACTAAGGCCTCTACGATAAGAATCATGGCCGGGCGCAGTGGCTCACACCTGTCATCCCAGCACTTTGGGAGGCCAAGGCCAGAGGACTGCTTGAGGCCATGAGTTTGAGACCAGCCTTGGCAACACAGAGAGATCCCATCTCCACACACAAAAATGTAAAATTAGCTGGGTATGGTGACATGTGCCTGTGGTCCCAGCTACTTGGGAGACCGAGACAGGAGAATCACCTGAGCTGGGGAGATTGAGGCTGCACGTGCCCCTGCACTCCAGCCTGGGTGACAGAGTGAGACCCTGTCACACACAGACACAAACACAAATCAAAAAACAAGAATCACATGGTTCTTGCCCATGAACAATGGAACAGGGGAGAAAAATCCAGAAACAGACCCAAGTGCCCGTGCCCAAGTGTACATGACAACAGTCGTACATAAAATCAGCAGGAAAAATAGCTGGTATTAATAACTGCTCCTGGACAACTAGCTAGCCATTAGCAAAAGACAAAACTGGATATACTCCTCAAACTGTATGTCAGAGCGCATTTCAAATGGATCAGTATTCTAATTACAAAAATGAGGCTGGGCACGGTGGCTCACGTCTGTAATCCTAGCACTTTGGGAGGCAAGGCAGGCAGATTGCTTGAGTCCAGGAGTTCAAGACCAGCCTGTGAAATACTGCGTAGTCCCAGCTACTCAGGGGGCTGAGGTGGGAGGATCACTTGAGCCCAGAAAGTTGAGGCTGCAGTGAGCCCTGATCGTGCTACTGCACTCCAGCCTGGGCAACAAAGCGAGACCCTGAATCAATCAATCAATCAACCAATCAATCAATCGATCATGAAGCCACACAAGTATGAGAAGCATGGGAAAATCCCTCCAACAACTGGGAGTTAGCTGTATTTTCCTATTTATGACTCAAAAAAGGAAAAAGACTGAAAACTTGACACACAAAAAATTTTGAAAACCACCTTTTTTTTCTTTTCCTTGAGAGATGGAATCCGGCTCTGTCGCCCAGGCTGGAGTGCAGTGGCGAGATCTCAGCTCACTGCAACCTCTGTTTCCCAGGTTCAAGTGATTCTCCTGCCTCAGCCTCCTGAGTAGCTGAGACTATAGGCATGCACCACCACGCCCAGCCAATTTTTGTATTTTTAGTGGAGATGGCAAAACCACTTTTTTTTTAAGACAGCGTTTTGCTCTTGTTGCCCAGGCTGGAGTGCAAAGGCGCAATCGTGGCTCACCGCAACCTCTGCGTCCCAGGTTCGGGTTCAAATTGAAACAATTCTCCTGCTTCAGCCTCCTGAGTAGCTGGGATTACAGGCATGCGCCACCACGCCCAGCTAATTTTGTATCTTTAGAAGAGATGGAGTTTCTTCATGTTGGCCAGGCTGGTCTCGAACTCCAGACCTCAAGTGATCCACTTACCTCGGCCTCCCAAAGTGCTGGGATTACAGACATGAGCCACCATGCCCGGCTGCAAAACCACTTTTATTTGGCAAAAAAATAAATAAATGAATAAGCAAAGACAAAGAGAAACAAGGAAAATACTTGCAACTTACATCACAAACAAAAGGACTAATCCCCATAATGCAAAAGGCTTTTAGAAATCGACCAGACTAACAACCTGAATTTTTAAAAGTGGGCAAACAATAAAAATATATAATGCACAAAATACAAAAGTCCCTCAAACACATAAAAAGATGCTCCATCTTACTTATGAGAAACATGCAAGTTAAACCTCTACGGAGATGCTATTTCTCGCCTATTCAGAGCAGCAAAAATCCTAAAGTCCGAAATCCTACTTTGTGGGCAGGCTGTGGGGCAGAAACCCCTCATGCAGAGCAGGAGGAGTGTCAGTGCACAGCCTCTGGAGGCCTGTCCGTCAGCACGCAGCACAAGTGTACGGGCATGTTTGCCCTTTGCCCTGGCAATCCCACTTCTAGAACTCTATCCCGAAATACACCGACAAAAATAGGAAATGTTCTATCCATTCAGCCACTCCTGGCAGTACTTTCTATGACAGCAAATGCCAGGGAATCACCCATCCCAGCGGCTGGCCAGCCCACAGCAGTGCACAGTGTAGCTGCAAAGGGGGCCAGGGTGGCTCCCCCAGCACAAAATGTTGCCTTTTATGTAATCAGGGGATGCAAATGTGTGCCTAGATCTGTGTGTATTTGCCATATGTTTTCAAGATGAAAGAAAGGATAGGCTGGGCACGGTGGCTCACACCTGTAATCCCAGCACTTTGGGAGGCTGAGGTGGGTGGATTGCCTGAGGTCAGGAGCTGCAGACCAGGCCAGCTTGGCCAACATGGCACAATCCCATCTCTACTAAAAATACAAAAATTAGCCAGGGATGGTGGTGGCATGTGCCTGTAATCCCAGCTACTTGGGAGGCTGAGGCAGGAGAAGCGCTTGAACCCAGAATGCAGAGGTTGCAGTGAGCCGAGATCACGCCACTGCACTCCAGCCTGGGTGACAGAGCGAGACTGTTTCAAAAAAAAAAAAAAGGAAGGATAAACCAAAAACAATGGCTAGCTTTGGGGAAAATATCTTTGAAGATGCTGTTTGAAAATGTTGATTTTGGAATTCTGTAGGTACTTTATGTAACTAAAGTAACTATTAAGTCGAAAAGAAAATAAAATCACTCATTTGAAAAATATTTATATTCAAATAATGCAGAACTGCCTGATGTTAATTTACCAGTATCTGCTCTGAATTTTTCTTCCATCTTTTTCTTCAAAATTTCCATTTCTTCTAATAATTCTCTGTTTTTGGCTTCAGAGTCCTTTAGTTTGCTAAAATAAAAAATAAATGGCTTTAAGTGCACTGAGAAGAGGTTGTCTCTGAGGCGGCATGGGGCAGGTCAGGATGAGAGGGCCAGGGTTTCTCCCCAGCACTGGGGACTGTTCAGAACACGGCAGCTCATGCTGGGCCTTTCTACTGCAAACACTACAAACAGCATGAATATTTCAAATATAAACATTCAAACAGGAATTTTAAAAGTCATGGCTTAGGAAGGTGTGTCTCATGATGGCCTAAAGGAGCTTTGACCTTCCTAATCTCCTTCCCAGGCGAGTCCTCTGTTCTCCAGGGACACAGGGCCCAGGTCGCTCAGCCATCAGCCCCGTCAATATCTTTCCCATAACTGGCAAGATGGTGGCTGCATCAAGAAGCACCAGCACCACCCATACCGGCAGCCTTGCAATTCCAGCAACTTCGTGGAGGGGACAGAGAAAGGCTGCCACGGGGAACAGCTGGCCAGGAGGGATGCGGTTTGTGGGGGGCGGGGGGGCGTTCCACTTATCAGTGGGGTGACGGTGGGCAAATCACTTGCAGAGTGTGTAAGCACGAGCAACAAGAGTGCCTACCCTGCTGGGCTGTGGGAAGGTCACAGGATTTAACAGAACAGTCTTACAGCAGTTCCCGGTACAAAGGAAGTCAATTTAACTGAAACCTATTACCATTAATTCTTTTAGCCCCAAACTAACAGGATTTGGGACTTAGTAATTCTGTTAAAGACGCTGTCCCTTCTAGGTCCTCGTCTGCCTCATGGCACAGCAGAGCTGGCCTGGTTTTTATGAAACTGACGTTCATTATCGTATCCTTGTAAAACAAGATCGGCAAAGAGGAGACTCTCAGCTAATACTGACTGAATTTACTGCTGTATGAAAATGGCATTCTCATTACTGCTTGGAGTTAGAGAAAAATTTCAAGTGAGAATGCCATCTTCAACCTCTGTTTTAGAATACTTGCGTTAGCTTGAAAGGAACAATCTTGAGTTAGTGAATGGAGTGGCACGGAGGTGACTAAGCAGCGAGAGGGGCTCCTGTCAGACAGTGGTGTGAGTCTCACTACCCAGTGTGGGGGCACAAGCACCTGCTGCTGTCAAAACACGGCTTGCACCGCACTGCACACCCCCGCGGCAGGCGAGGCCCTGCACCCTTGTGGCCACCTCCTCAGTGCCAGAACGGCCTGCTGTTCAGGGCTCCTGCAGTTAAACCTGACTCGCTGCCTCCTAAGGTGCCAGTAAACACCGTGGCCCCAATTTTCCAGGCGAGGAGCATCAGAGCCCACAAGGCTCAGGGCTGGCTGAAGGCCACAAAGCCTACTCGGAGTTAGACCCCAACACCAAGTACCTTTCCAAGGTGAGGTTGGCATCCTTGACCTTCCTCAGCTCCTCCTGGACAAGCTGCTTGGCCCGGATCTCCGCCTCAAGGGCCGACTGCAGCTCCAGCCGTGCGGACATGTCCAGCTTCTGGCTGCGGCGCACCTTCCACAGTGGATCCTTGCGACACGGTCACGGCGTTAAAAATGCACTTTCAGTTATCTACTTGTTAAACTAATGTTAACAAAAAAGTTATCTCTGTCTAACCTTAAGCCATTACTGTCTCACTTAGGTATTAACTCTAAATTATTGAGGTGCCTCGGGAGTTTGTTTTGATATTTTATGACTTTTACTCTTAGAAATCTTCTAAAAAAGAACATTTACTTTATCTTTGAGAAGAATAAAAGTGATTCTGTAGTACAATCTCTTTTTTTTTTTT
>NW_022307622.1:0-3419 GCF_002776525.5 Piliocolobus tephrosceles | reverse complement strand
TAAAAATGCACTTTCAGTTATCTACTTGTTAAACTAATGTTAACAAATAAGTTATCTCTGTCTAACCTTAAGCCATTACTGTCTCACTTAGGTATTAACTCTAAATTATTGAGGTGCCTCGGGAGTTTGTTTTGATATTTTATGACTTTTACTCTTAGAAATCTTCTAAAAAAGAACATTTACTTTATCTTTGAGAAGAATAAAAGTGATTCTGTAGTACAATCTCTTTTTTTTTTTTAGATGGAGTTTTGCTCTTGTTGCCCAGGCTGGAGTGCAATGGCATGATCTCGGCTCACTGCAACCTCCGCCTCCCAGATTCAAGCGATTTTCCTGTCTCAGCCTCCCCAGTAGCTGGGATTACAGGCACCCGCCACCACGCGTGGCTAATTTTTGTATTTTTAGTAGAGACAGGGCTTCACCATGTTGGCCAGGCTAGTCTCGAACTCCTGACCTCGTGATCCACCCACCTTGGCCTCCCAAAGTGCTGGGATTACAGGCATGAGCCGCTGTACCCAGCCTCTGTAGTGCAATTTGTATATGGGTCCACTGAACCCTGAACCTGTTACAAACCTAAGGTACATTATAGGGTTCGGTTATCTTTTTCTCATAATTTGAAACATTTTGCGATTTCACCATCCTGGGAATTATGTCATTACCCATTCCTACCTGTGATTAAAAAAAAAAAAAAAGACTAAAATAATAAGGGAAGAATGATGGAGTGACCTAAGATGAAGCAACAGTAGAATATGCCAGTTCACTAACATCACCCTTCTGTTTTCTTACTGAGTTGCCCAATGTATGATATCAACTTTCAGGAGGTATGAAAGAAGTCTAGAGATGCCATCTTGCTGACTTTTCTTTTTTTAAACCAAAAACCTTCATTGAACACAACTGAGAATTCTTCATTTTCCATCTACAATGGTAAAGAGAAGAAAATGGACAGAGGAAGGCCAGGTGTGGCGGCTCACACTTGTAATCCCAGCACTTTGGGAGGCTGAAGCGGGCAGATCACCTAAGGTCAGGAGTTTGAGACCAGCCTGGCTAACATGGCGAAACCCTATCTCTAGTAAAATACAAAAATTAGCCGGGTGTAGTGGTGCACACCTGTAATCCCAGCTACCTGGGGGGCTGAGGCAGGAGAATCACTTGAACCCAGGATGTGGAGGCTGCAGTGAGCCAAGATCACACCACTGCACTTCAGCCTGGGCGATAAAGCGAGACTCCATCTCGGGGGGGAAAGAATAATACACAGATCACTAAATGAACCAATACAATTAATAAAACAAAGCTCTCTGAGGGTAGAATCCAGTCTGCCCTCAGAGAGCTTTGTTTGATACCACAGAGAGCTTTAATTTGATACCACAGAGCTCAGTGCTCAATAATTATTTGCTAAACGAATGAATGCCATCAAGAGAAGCCATGATGATCTGAAAGCTGGCAAATGTTGGCATTCCTTAAACTGGGGAACTGGTTGCACAGAAGTCTCTTGCATCACTGTAATTCCCTAAATAGTACTTAAATGTCACATTCACACTTAAAACCATTAACAAATTATTCAGTAATAGGAATGCAGGTATTACACAAAACCTACCAGTGTTCTTGACCCCAGACTAGAACTCCTCAAAGCCTCGAGCTCTTCGGTCATCTTGGAAGCAAGAGCTTGAAGGTAACCCCGGGCATCTTTCTCGTCGCTGACCCTGGAGGAGGGAACAGATGTTCTGTCTCACGAAGCATAGCTATCAGCGAGAAGTCAAACAAGAAGGGGACGTTCCCGCCTTCCTCGGGACACAGTGACACAGCATCACGTCAGCCAGAGTGCCCACAGTGTACCCATTGTATACGTGGGATCACATTGATGGAAGCATCGTTACATGGCACGACTGCAGTTTAAAAAGACACCAAACTTCCAAGACTCAAGAATGAAAAAATTGTATTACCCCATAAATATATACACCTACCACGCACCCACAAAAATTAAAAATAAAAACTCTTTTAAAAATTACAGCTTCACACCTTAGGAGCGGAGGGCCAGGTCCCAGCTCACTCCAAGTCTCCCTGCTGCTTCTGCAGCCACTTCAGGAGGGCTCTGCCTCCCGAATCTCTGAGAACGCGAGGGGTGTGAACAGCTTGCCCCAAGTCCTTCAGTGGGTTGGTGGGGGCGTGTCTCCACCTCCAGTCCAACAGAACCACTGCCCCAGACATGAGAAGTTCTGGGGAACAGCAATGAGACCTGCATCCCAGCCTGAGAGGCACGACCTGGTGTGGAGCACAGGATTAGGCAGCAGAGGCAGGACAGGCCTTGTGGACTGAGCAGGGAGTCGCTTTACGGCCGCTAATGGGGCTGCGCACGTACCACTGAATGATTTCCGCAATCTGAGCTTCCCAGTGGGCCACTGACTCCTTCTTGGCTGCCAGATCCTGCAGCTCATCCTCCAGCTGTCTATTTTGAGCTGTGAGTTTATCCACAAAGGAACAGAGCTGAAATGAAACAATTTCACCACAGAACTTGTTAATCGGGCATCCTTTAAGTATGCTGGCATTAACACTGGAAGTTCCTTTGAAGACTTTGAAAGTTTTCTTTAATCATCATGAGATTTTTTCTAAACTAAGTTCGTGATACGGATTTTTTCATTGTATCTAGCTTAAGTCACATTTCAACTCAAATCTAAACCTAAGCCGATGGAGCTAGTGACTTCAGGCAATTGGCACCTTTTCGCTGAATATAAACATCCTGTTTAAAAGACCAAACCCATTACTTCATTCAAAAATCAAAACAGTCACGTGTGGTGAAATAGCAAGAACACGGTCTGAGAAACACGTCCTTGTGCACGCAGCGTGAATGCACTCACACAAGCCTAGATGGTGTGACTGCTGCACACCAGGCTCTGTGGCACAGCCTGTCAATTCCAGGCCACAAGCCTGCATACCATGCTGCTGTGTGGGACGCTGCTGGTGGCTGTAACACAATGCTAAGTATCTGTGTATCTCAACACAGAAGAGGTAAAGGACAGTATTACAATCGTATGGGATGTCTGTTGTACACACAGTCTGTCATTGATGGAAAAAGCACCATCATATGGCACATGACTGCACTGTAAAACGATACCAAACTTTGGCTGGTGCAGTGGCTCACGCCTGTAATCCCAGCACTTAGGGAGGCCGAAGCCGGTGGATCACGAGGTCAGGAGATCGAGACCATCCTGACTAACATGGTGAAACCCCGTCTCTACTAAAAATACAAAAAATAAGGCTGGGCACAGTGGCTCACGCCTGTAATCCCAGCACTTTGGGAGGCCGAAGCTGGTGGATCACGAGGTCAGGAGATCGAGACCATCGTGACTAACACAGTGAAATCCCATCTCTACTAAATATACAAAAAAATAAGGCCGGGTGCAGTGGCTCACGCCTGTAATCCCAGC
>NW_022307621.1:6509-7159 GCF_002776525.5 Piliocolobus tephrosceles | reverse complement strand
CCTATGGAAAGAAACAGAAGAAGTAATCTTCAACAACTCTTCTCCTAGTTTGAAAGTGACTGTGGCTAAAGATGAAAGTATGAGGCACTGACTCAGACTGGGTGTCAGCTCTGCTGAATGGGCCATACGTGATGGTATTTGGTAGATTATTTCCCCAACTGCACCTGCAGAGATCATAAAAACAGGGTATTGCTCAGTTTCTCTGTTCAGCCAGGCTGAGCTAGTTTTTGTTTTGGGTTGTAGCATGGTGTGAGGGTGCTTATTGCCCTGCTGACAGTAATATGTTGCAGCATCTTCAACTTCCAGGCTACTGATGGTAAAGGTGAAATCTGTCCCAGATCCACTGCTACTGAATCTTGAGGGGACCCCTGAGATGGGCTGGGAAGCATACTGGATGAGGAGCTTTGGGGCTTGATCTGGTTTCTGCTGGTACCAGTGTAAGTAATTGCTAATGCCCTCACTGGCCTGGCAGGTGATGATGACTTTCTCCCCTGGAGTCACAGAGACGAAGGCTGGAGACTGCGTCATCACAATATCACCCCTGGAGGCTGAAACCATACAGCAAACATTATTAGCACAATATAAGCATCTGCTTAATGAAATCACCACTAATCTAGTAGGACAAGATGAAAGAATATGCATTACTTAAA
>NW_022307621.1:0-6499 GCF_002776525.5 Piliocolobus tephrosceles | reverse complement strand
CACCACTAATCTAGTAGGACAAGATGAAAGAATATGCATTACTTAAAAAAAATCACATTTAAAAACAAGGCAAGTTCCATATGGTCCTTGGTTCCTAATTACGAAAATTAATGATTCAAAGAATTAGTTTCAGCTTTTTCTAAATAGTCTCACCTGGAACCCAAAGGAACAGAAGCCCCAGGAGTTGCAATGGGGACACCATCTCAGTGCTTTTGACTTCAGTTTTGCTGAAGACACATCTAGGAGAAAAACCCTCTTATAAAATACTGAGAAGCAGGACCACTTCAGATGTGGGAGGAGGGATACATGCAAATTGTGGGAATGTCCTGTGGTTTTAAATACACAAGCTTCACCATTGTCTGGAGAACGCCCTCCCCGCCTCTTCCGTGAATGTGAGAGGCGCCCTCTGCTGGCACCTGCAGATGAGCGCAGCTGAGGCTCCAGCAGGGCACGACCAGACCCAGGGCCCAGCCACAGAGTGAAGGCAGAGTCCATCGCAGTCTCCGAGAGGCTCTGCAGTCATCTGGGGTGAACAGCAGCTCACATCCTCAGTCTCGGCCCAGGGCTATCTTAACTCTCCTGACAACACATTCACAATGAGGCTGAAGAAACTTTGATCCTGTGGACGCTTCACAAAGCATCACCCCATACAACACAATTTTGACGTCATCAAGGTAACTAGATAGGATCAGCAGAAAATAATAAGGACTCTGGATGTTCAGTGAAAGCACATGAAGACCAGAGTGTGGGATTCAACCCTACAAAATTTAAGGGCCTGTCACATTGGAGAAGGTATCAGGGATTTAGTGAAGGTGCGTGAGTAGCAATAGCTCATTCCCTTCAAGGTAAGGATAAATAACTGTACTTTGCAGCTCCAATCACTGAGAATGCAGCACAGTGTTGGCAAGGCCTACTTAGAGTGTTGACGCAACAAATCCCACACGTGGGTCTACACCACCTCCCCACTTGCAAACTAACTTGGAAGGCTGTCTTTTTGGAGTGGGCTCAGCAAAAGAGAAGGTTTTGCAGAAGGTTTTGGGCTTTGACACAAGTGGCTCTGTCATGTGATCCAGAACATTGTTTGGTGCTAGATGCATCTGCATTAGATGGCAACACTTTGTGAACTCTCTTGCAAACTCCAATAAAACTCACGGCACAAATCCCTGGGATTTTAGAAAAGACCAAACAATGACCAGAAAACAAATAAAAAATTTCTTGTTCAAAATGCAGAATATCACTGTGTAATGGTAGGTAACCCATGAGGCATTTAAAAAGTATGTGACTGAGCTGCACTGCATAAGTGGAGGAGGCCAGTCTCACCAATTTTTAGGGTCAGGTGGGGCTCAGCACCATTCAATATTAGGATGAACATTAGGTACTTTTGGGGTTTGGTTCAAGTAGATTCAGAGGTCATGCTTCATTTACATGGACATGTGTTCCAGTTCCTCCTACCATTTTTCTCTCTGACTCTAACACCTTTGCATCAGCTCACTCCAGTGACCTCATGAGTTTTCTCAATCAGCTAATAGTAAACGGGGAAACAAAAATTGCAAACAAATAAAAGAAGAAAACCAAAACGGCAATAAGAAAATCTAGGCTTTTTGAATAGGTCAGCATCATATATTTGTGCAAGTAAAAGTGGGCTGCCCCCACACTATGGCCACAATCTTGGGTGGCTGCGAGGTATTATCTTGAGTTAGCAGATATTTGAGGACAGCATGTAGTCATCAACTTAGTGTGGAGAGAGAAATGCACCAAGTCAGGTATATGCATGAATTAGTAATAGCTGGTTGGTCACAGTCTCTGATAAAGAAAGTTGGAAGATCACAGAGAGGAAGTGCCAGAGGAGAGGTATGTGGATGCACTCATATGAATAAGAAATTACATGTGCAGAATTGTATTTATTTCTGCAAAAAGCAGAGTATATCTTCCACAGATAAGATGCCAAACAACCAACCATACTGGAAGGCTTATCCACTTGTAAGCAGATTAACTGAACTCAGTCTTTTCTCTTAACATCCACAATATTTGCATAATAGAGTCTGTAATGAAGTAGCCATGATGGCCTGGACAGGGCTATGAATGTGTAAAATGACATGAGCCATGCCTCACAACCACCATCCCCACCTGTGTTGATCCCACTGTTGCCACTTCTGGGTATCCAACTTCACAGCAGCAGAGACAAATATCTTCAACCAGTGGGTGGTAATTTGGGATATCAGATGACTGTCCCCTGGAGATGACTGTGATGCATCCTTACTAGGATCCTTCTGTATTCTAGATATATGTTTACCTTTCCTGCCCAAAGATAATTGGCTATCTCGGTGCTCTGAGAGTGTTTTTTTTTTTTTTTTTTTTTTTTTGTATTAATATGGGAATATTTCAGAACCGTGTTCCTACATTGTGGGGAAAGAAACAAAATAATAGCCACGTGATTATAGCATCCATTGGTTCTAACAAATAAATCACCCAAAGAAATCCACGAGGGTATAATATTTTGCAGATTTTAGATGCTCTCCCTCAAGGTGTGCTGAATCTTTAAGCCAAAGGCCAGAGTACAATGAGGTAATGGTTTAGGAAGCCAAGGGCCAGGAGTACAAGCAGACTCTTTAGTCATCCTACACAGGAACCCAGCTGGTGGACACGTGTGTCCAGTAATGCAACTTTAGACCCTATTGACCACAGGTGTCTACTCCTGGATATCCAGGAGCAGATGCTTCTACTTGGGACTACTATAGAAAATCCTAAAGCTAAATCTCAGACTATGGTAATGCAAGGTTCCTTATGCCAGTAGACAAAAAGGCAACCAAATGTACCTATTTCAGCAAATAATAGATCAGGAAAAGATTGTTTTCTGCTACTTTTTTAGTTAGAGGAGGAATATATCTGGGAATATGTCTGGATTGAAGAACACATACCATAATTAGATGATAATTAATCCTCAACTTAATGTAAAGTAAAATTACAAATAATTAAAAGAAGGTAGGAAAAGGAAAATATTTCTAAGTGGCTCCATTGCTCTAGTTCTTTCAGGAGACGTGCTGCTACAGCAAGAACTTCCAAGCCTCAGAAAATGCATGGAAATTTTTTAGTTTTGTGTCTTATGATACACTTCCTTCAACAACATGTATCGTGTGTGTTCATTTTGTATTTCACACCTGAAAACTGTGAATCACCCTTTTCAAGGTAATTCTAGCCACATACTAGAATCAAATGGAAAGATTTTAAAAGTATTGCTGCCTGCTCTTATCCTAGCCTAGTTGGCTAAAAATACTTGACTGGAGTTCAGTTAGCCACATGTTTAAAAATCTTCCCAGAATATTTATAGATGCAAGTAGGATAGAAAACCTCTTATCTAATCTGCTCTTTGCCTCTGTAGTCCAGCAGCCACAGCATTTTAATTAACTGGAAACTTGTTAGAACATTCAAAATGTTAGGTCTGGTACTATAACACAACACCTATAAGGTCCATATATCAATGAAATTGCACTCTTTATACCAAAAATTAAGAAAATCTCAACTTGAATGGGAAAGGAAAGTCAGTAGCTATTTAACCCCTACATGACAGATATGTTTAAATTACCTTAAAAGGAGTCAAATCAGTAATGCAATAACATTCAAAATTGCCACAAAGAGAAATAAAATACCTAGGAATGCAGCTAGCCTGAGAGGTGAAAGATCTCTATAAAGAGAACTATAAAACACTGCTCAAAGAAATCAGAAATGACACAATTAAATGGAAAAACATTCCATGCTCATGGATAGGAAGAATCAATTTCATTATAATGACCATATTGCCCAAAGCAATTTATATATTCAATGCTATTATCATTAAAGTACCATTGTGATTATTCTACAAACTAGAAAAAAAGTGTTTTAAAATTTGTATGGAACCAAAAAAGAGCCCAAATAACCAAAGCCATTCTAAACAAAAAGAACAAAGCTGGAGGCATTACACTACCTGACTTCAGATTATACTACAAGGCTACAGTAACCAAAACAGTATGGTACTGATACAAAAAGAGATACATAGATCAATGGAACAGAATAGAGAACGTGCAAATAAGACTGCATACCTACAACTATCGGATCTTTTGGACAAATTTAACAAAAGCAAGCAATGGGGAAAGGATTCTGTATTCAAGAAATTGTGCTGGGATAACTGGGTAGCCATATGTAGAAGGTTGAAATTGGACCCCTTCCTTAAACCATATACAAAAATTAACTAAAGATGGATTACAGACTTAAACATAAAACTCAAAAACTCTAAAAATCCTGGAAGTCAACCTAGGCAATACCGTTCAGAACATAGACATGAGCAAAGATTTCATTACAAAGACATCAAAAGCAATTGCAACAAAAGCAAAAATTGACAAATGGGATTTAATTATACAAAAGCATAGCCAAATATACTCTCAGCAGAATAAATAGACAACCTATAGAATGGGGAAAATATTTGCCAGCTCTGCATCTGACAACAGTTTAATATCCAGCATCTATAAATCACTTAAACAAATGTACAAGAAAAAAATAGCCCCATTAGAAAGTGGGCAGAGGACATGAACAGATACTTTTCAAAAGGCATACATGTGGCCAACAGTCATGTGGAAAAAAGTCCAATATCACTGATTATTAGATAAATGCAAATCAAAACCACAAGGAGATATCATCTCACACCAGCCACAACTGGTATTACTAAAAAGTCAAAAAATAAATGCTGGAGAGGATGTGGAGAATAAACGAATGCTTACATACTCTTGGTGGAAATATAAATTAGTTCAACCATTGTGGAAGACAGTGTGGCAATTCCTCAAAGAGCTAAAGGCAGAATTACCATTAGACTCAGCAATCTCATTAATGTGTAAGTACGCAAAGGAATATAAATTGTTCTATTATCAAGACATATGGGTGTGAATGTTCATTTCAGCACTATTTGCAGTAGCAGACATGGAGTCAACCTAAATGTTCATCAGTGATAGACTGGATATAGTAATGCGATTATATACAGGTCAGTTTTACCTTTAATTTGTTATTCATTATTGTGAGCATTAACATACTTCCTTGTGAACTTTCCACTGTTTCAATATAATATTGTAATCTTAACTTCAGAATTTATTACAAACATTTATGGTTAAATATTTGATACATTTTATAGAGTTTACTTCCTTATTGCTTATAGAAATTTGATTTTATAATTTTATTAAACTAATTTAAATATATTTAAATTAATTCAAATATAGAAATAAAAAACTGAAGAATTGCTATGTCTAACAAAAAGCCAATGCACAAATTACCTTAAAAGATTAATTAAATGTGAAGTACTAATTTAATAATATTTTCATGTTTTAAAATGTGTCAAATATATTTTTTGAGTCCTAGATATGTAGAAGGTTTGGTGCAATGTACTGAAATATTTGTTAAGACACACTATTCTTATCAGGTGAATTCATATTTGAACTGCAAGTTAATTTCTTGACTGCAAGAAAAGAGGCACCTAGGAACATATTTGAAAATGCATAATTTTAAAGCATCTATAATTCTTTATTAATTAATAATTATTTTATAAGTTTACATATTAGACAAAAAATGCTACTGAGAAGATATCACTGGTTTTTGCTCTACAACAGAATTAGTTATATCTAGAATGTGTTGCGACTCTCCTTTCCTAGGCACATGGGAGAAATCAACAAATCATTGTCTTTTTTTTACTGAAACAAGAAGGAGCACCAAAATCTGTCTTGATCACAGCTCTAGAAGGTACATTATTAAACACTGCGTTATCTTTACCCGATTAAGCAAATGCTTGCTAAATTGCATTCTTTTTGTGCTTGAATCTTCAATAAATACATTCTGGGAAAATACTACACTGATTGAAATGTTTGACTATTCAAAATTTCAGGTATATACTCCATTATTTTAATGATCTCTCCATTATGATCCAGGCAGCAAGGATCAGGTCTTCTCTAGAACTCATTGTTGTATTTTTATGCCACGAGCATCAGTAGACAACCAGCAAATGGGCTTGCAGTCTGCAAAAATAGTTACATAGAGATGATGATTTCTCATAGAGACTAAGGTGTTAATAGGAAAATATTTATTTATTTTTTCTTGGTGAACCAATAATAAACAGAGAACTTATTTTCGAAAATAAATTCAGAAAATCAAGTATCTAAATCTGGTAGGGATGCCCATAGAATTTTTGTAAGGAACATATATAATTTTATTTCTAAAACTTCATTTAATGTTATTAGCTAGTATAGGATTCAAAGGACATTTAAAAATCAGGTGAATGTAGTAAAGGCAAATACATATTTTTTAATGAATAAATACATTTAGAAAAATCAATAAATATAAAACCATGTGTAAAAAACGATCATACCAGCAACAAATTGGAGATGGAATTGTAAAATATGCCTTTTAAAAAGCATCACAAAACCTTAAATTCTTATGAATAGACATAATAAAAGATGTGAACTCTTTTTTTTTTTTTTTTTTTTTT
>NW_022307619.1:8122-15825 GCF_002776525.5 Piliocolobus tephrosceles | reverse complement strand
AAGTTTCAGGGAAACGCCCCCCGGGCAACGGTGGCGGTCACTGTGACGACAGCGGCGGCGGCTGGCGGCTCGCGCATGCGCACTGGTGAGGCCGGCCCCTCCCCTTGCTCCCGAGTCAGGCTGCGGACCCTTTAAAAAATGGCGGCCACGGGCGGCTGCGGGGACTGAGACGCCCCGTGGCCCTGACCCTGGCGGTGGCGTTGGCGGCGGCGGCGGCGGCGGCGATGGCGGCGCAGCCCCAGGCGGCGGGTGGGACGAGGACTGCGACAGGGGCCTGCCAGAGACCCAGGGTCGGACCCATGGGAGTCCTGTCCTCGGGACTTCCTTGATCGGTCTTCTGCTTCGGTGCCCGGTGGATGGGGAAGCTTCAGGGTTCTGGCTGGCCTGTGCGGACCCCTCTTCGGATCCGATGATGGATTCCACCGACCGGGTTATCGGGAACAGGCTTACAATGCAGTGCGGCGGGAAGGGTCTCGCTGGGGCACAGAGAGATCCCCAGGGCCGCATAGGCGTGCCTCACTGACGGCTGTGAAGGCACCGACCCAGGAGCCCACTGCCTCCCTCCTTCCCGGGTGGAGAAGTGGCCTGCCTTCATCTCCAAGGCCCCCGGGCTGCGGCACCCCGACACTGCTTCCCGCCACATGTTCCAAGATAGACCGAGGCGAGCCCCAGATGGAGCGAATGGGAGCACACGAGGCACTGAGGGCCCCCAAGAGTAGATGGAGCCAGCGTGTGTCTTTGAGGCAGTAGGGGGCGATGGCGAGACGGACAGTCCTTTCGAGCTGTGCGCCCCGGGTGCCACGGGAGACCTCCCGGACAAAGCTGAGGAAAAGCCAAGCACACCTGAAAACCTGTGAGACAGGGCCTGTGCCCGAGTCCAAGCCACGTTCGGGGACGCCTGCCAGAGGGTCCGAGTGGTTTCCACAAAGCACACCCCGCCACCAGGTCGGTACCCCTGACGCCACCTCCCCTGCACCCAGCAAAACCCAGTCCCTTTTGCTCCCTGACATCCGTGGCAGCCAAAACATTCAGTGCCAGAAGACACTTTCCGGAGGAGGAGAGGGACGGTATGGCTCTCAAGACTCAGAGGAGAAGTGCAGGTGTGATGCAACACCACCTTTTCTAGAAGGCACATAGCTAGCCACGGTGGCCTTCTGCTCTTCCTAAACCAGTCACTCAGCATTCCCTTGGGAGATGGATAGAAAGGGAGGCTCCCTGTTTAGAAAGGCATGGAAGCTCCTTGCTCAAGGATCATCACACCTGCCCAATCATCCAGAAATGGGTTTCAGAGGGAAAGAACCATGAATCACATCCTCACGGCTTTTCTTCCTGATGGACTGGGAAGTGTTCTTTTTTGAATACATTTAGTGAGACTAAGAAGCCCTTGGGCTTCTGGGAAGCATAGTAGACAGGGCAAAAGGGAGAACAGAGCAGACTCCAGAGCCGACTTGATACTGCACAACCCCACTGCGTTGAGCATGCGGGGAGGATTGCCAGTCGGGTGACTTGGTCATGAAGACCAGGGTTCGAGTGCAGAGATGCTTGCCAAATCCCTTTCCCGGTAGTGTTTTCCATCCTCGTTTCGAACTGCGTCCAGATTTCTCAGTGAGGGCATACGGTGGGAGGAGCGAGAGGAGTGACGTCGACGGGCACCTCGCATGTTGGTGGATAATGAGTTTTTTGTGAGAATTTTGTCCTGTGGTGGGGTGTGGTCGTCTTGATACTGGCAATGAGGCCGCTCATGTTGGAGAGCTAATTTAGTCCCCTGCGTACCCGATGCAGCTCCCCTCTCTGCCCAGTCCATCATGAACCCAAACTGGAGAGGTTGAGAAAATGAATGACAACCGGCCATAGGACCCTGGCAGAGATGCGGGCAGAGGCTCACCAGAAGAAAGGCTAACATACAAGGAATCGCCCTTCAGCTCACATGCATCCCAAGATACACATGCACACGAGCACACACGGACAGAAACAGGTAGAGAGCGATAGAGCGAGAAAGGAGACAGAGAAATAAGAGAAAGAAAGAGACACAATCCAGACATACTGGAGTGGCAGAGTAACATTCACCCCCAGGCAGCCCCTGAAGCCTCTGGGTTCTGCTCTCTGCGACAACGACCCTGGGGTGAGAGAGCAGCCCTCAGGCACACAAGTAGACCTGTCCTCCAGATCACAAGGACACGACTCTTAGGAAGAGTCACCCGCACACCATCCATGCAGGCCCGAGCCTGGGATCCTGCGCTGCTTCCCAGGCGCTCTCCCTGAAGTTTCTTCCTCCTGGCCGACCCTCTGCGAATCCCGGCCCCCGGATACCATCCTGTCGGCGCCCCTGCCGTAGCCCCGAGTCCGATGAGCTGCCACAGAAGGCTCCTCCTTCGCGAAGCATCAAGAACTCATGTCCAGGCAACCGTGGCAGTCTCTGTGATGTAAGCATCCGCTCGCGATTTGCACATGCGCCTTGCCAAGGCTGACTGGGCTGTGCTCTGGGTCAGGCTGCAGCCCCTGAAAAAAATTGCTGGGGCTGTGGGTATGAATCGGAGTGTGCGTATATGTCTTCCGACGAAAGTCCCCTGTTCGCTGGAGGGCGGTTTCTGGCACGTCGGCCTCTTTTTGGTGAGCCTCATTCTCGGTCTCAGCCTGGCTCGTGTAGCTGGTCGTGTGACCGGAACCGGCAGTCATTTTCCTCGCAGTTGCACTTTTCGTTTCTGAAGGCCTTGGCGAAGTTTGGTGTTGTGTCGGACCCGCAGGCGTTCAAGTCATCTCCCCATTCTGAGTGGCCTTTTTTCTAAAATCCTCCACCCAGGAGCAGAGGACCCGGATGTCTCTCAAGAATTAGGAAGTGCAGATTATTGCAAAGCACATGGTAGCTAACACTGGATAGATGAGATGAACACTGGTTTGCTAATTACCCATGCTTACGCCCCAGGGAAGGAGAGCCCAGCACACCATGCGGGATACAGTGCAACAGCACTCAGGAACAAAGTAATCAGGTGGAGGCTATCCCAGGAGGCTTTGTAGTAGCAAGAGTATGGGAGGTAACCCCTGGTTCTTGAAGGCGCCTTGTGATTGGCCTGTTTGAATAATTCTGCAGGCTGGCTGGAATCTGAGGCCCGCTACTACGCAGTAAGCAGGTAAAATGCCTGGCCTCTGAGGGGAGTGGTTCGGCTAGGGCACCTTATTCAAAGGAGTACAATGGGGCAGGGAATTTGCAGTTAATCCATTCAGGCCTCCTTGTTTTCCCCCAATGTCAGGGCACGTGTAATACTGAGCCTTAATCTTAGGCCTTATACCACACTTGACTCCTTGATGCCTTGACATCTCATGGCGATACTGAGACTTCTAGAGTGTAGACGTTTTACTGGATGGAAGGTCTTGACTGCAAGTTGTCCATGTTTCTGGCTTGTTGAAGAAAGAATTAAACTACACGAAGCAACAAAAGAACGAAGCCACGAAAGAAGAAATAAGCGACGAAACAGCAGATTTATTGAAGTGAAAGTCCACACTACAGAGCCAGAGCGGACTAGAGCAAGCGACTCAAGAGCCCAGATTACAGTGTTCTTTAGTGTTTTTATTAAGCTAAAGAATTTGATAACACCCATAGGTGCCCTTTGGAGGCCTCCAATTGGTTACACCCTATGAAGGATTGGCCCATGGCCACTCAGAGGCCGAATTGAAGACTTCCGTCTTGTTATCACAGGAGTGAGGATGTCACCTGTGTGCTGCTTAACCTGGCCTAGAACTTGCTGCACCTGCTGTTCTTTTGCTTCCTCCTGAACCCTTGGTTATACTAATTTTCTTTTCCTTTTTTTTTTTTTTTTTTTTTTTGAGACAGAGTCTTACTCTGTCGCCCAGGCTGGAGTGCAGTGGTGGGATCTCGGCTCATTGCATGCAAGCTCCACTTCCCGGGTTCATGCCATTCTCCTGCCTCAGCCTCTTGAGTAGCTGGGACTACAGGTGCCCGCCACCATGCCTGGCTAATTTTTTGTATTTTTAGTACAGACAGGGTTTCACTGTGTTAGCCAGGATAGTCTTGATCTCCTGACCTCATGATCCACCTGCCTCGGCCTCCTGAAGTGCTGAGATTACAGGCGTGAGCCACCGCACCTGGCTTGGTTATGCTAATTTTCTATTCTCCTGCCTCAGAAGTGCCTCCCTAGGAAGCCAAGCAGGCTCTTACCTGCTTCAGGTGAGCAGGTAACCAGGTGAGAGAGGACCACAGTTGCTATCATGGCTATGATTCAGGTTTGGAAACCAGTGCAGAGCCTTTGGCTCCATTTGGTATGGGATAGCCAAGAGAACAGATAGGTGGTTTTCGGATCATGATATGTCTTTGAATATCTGTGTAACCTTATGTATTACCATCAGTTTTTATTTGTTAGGTGCGGTTGTTCTTACTCATATTATTATTATTATTTTGAGACAGAGTCTCATTCTGTTGCCAGGCTGGAGTGCAATGCTGCAATATCGGCTCACTGCAACCTCCAACTCTCGGGTTCAAGCAATTCTCCTGCCTCCGCCTCCGAAGCAGCTGAGGGTACAGGCACGTGCCACCACACCCAGTTAATTTTTGTATTTTTAGTAGAGAGGAGGTTTCACCATGTTGGCCAGGAAGATCTCCTGACCATGTCATCTGCCCACTTCAGCCTTCCAAAGTGCTGGGATTACAGGTGTGAGCCACCGCATGCAGCCAGAAATTTTTTTAATGAAATAAAATATGTGAGTATAGGCCAGGTGCAGTGGCTCATGTCTAATCCCAGCACTTTGGGAGGCTGAGATAGGAGGATCACTTGAGTTCAGGAGTTCAAGACCAGCCTAGACAACACAGCAAGATCCCACCTCTAAAGAAAAAAAAGTGTGTGTGTGTGTGTGTGTGTAAGTAATATGACATAAACAAGTGTGGGTATATCAGTCATTGTTCACCAGTTACTGATGCTGTATAATACACCACTCCAGACTCAGTATTATAAGACAAACATTTTACTGCGCTCACTGATCCTGTGGGTTGGGAATTCAGACAGCTCACAGAAGAGATAGTTTGCCTCTGCTCCTGATGTCTGTGGCCTCAACCAGGAGGATTCAAAGGCTGGAAATAACCTGATGCCTGAAGGCTGCAAACCTATGAAGCCTGCTTTGCACACATGTCTGGCACCTGGGGTGGGAGGACTCAAAGACTGGGACTAGTAGCCTCCCCACATGACTTGGCTTCCTCATAGCATGGCGGCTCACAGCACTTGGAACTTCTTACATGGCTGAAGACTTCAAACACAGGAGTTTCAGCTAATGAGGTGAAGGCCACAGTGCCTCTTATGACTGAGGTTTGGGAGTCACACAGCATTGGTTACAAACAATAAACAAATCCAGATTCATGAGTTAGACTCCACCTCTTAAAGTGGGAGTGGCAAGATTCTAGAAGAACATATGGGACAAGCCTATTGTTGCAACTATCTTTGGAAAATACAATCTGCTGCAATCACCTTTGGAAACTAGGAAACCAATGCAGTATTCTGAAACTCATAATTCCGAAAACTAATGAAAATGAATGGAAAGAATCAAGCATTTATCCTCACTTTCCTACACATACTATCCCTCTGAGTAATCAGATCATTCATGTGGGGTGATTTTATTTTTATAAAATGATTCCAGTAATGGAAATTCCAGTAATGGAAATAAAAGGATTCCAGTAATGGCTGAAAGACAGACACAATAAGAAGATGATCATTTTGCAACTCCTAACAACATAATGAATGTAGGCAATGATCATCAATGAAAGCATGACATTATGCAAAAGGCAATCACTTTAGAATGGATAAATCACATTGATGACACTTAAGCCCACTAACAAATCTGATCACAAAACCTGACAAGCAGACCTTGCCAAAATAATTGAACTTGAATTTGATCAAACCTCTACAGCAGGGTTTTTCATCTCTGACACTACACTTTGGGCCAGATAATTCTTTGTTTGGGATGGGAGGAGGTTTTACTTGTACAGTATAGGATGTTTAGCAGCACCCTGGCCTCTAGCCAATAGGTGCCAGCAATACCATCCTTCCTTCCAGTTGTGACGACCACAAATATCTCCAAACATTGCCAAATGTCTTCTAGAGGAAAAAGCAAATGAACAAACAAACAAACAAAAAAAAAAACAAAACTGATTGAGAACTACTACTCTAGTTAATGACCAGATATTTTAGAGAAAATACAGAGCATCTAATTTGCTAATCAGTATCATGGGGATGTACTCAAAGGCAGTATGTGGAAACTCTATATGAGTTAGTGTTTGACTTCTCCAAAAAATAAATAGCAAGAAAAAAGGAAGTCATAGATTAAAAGATATATAAGAAACGGCTGGGTGCGGCAGCTCATGCCTGTAATCCCAGCACTTTGGAGGCTGAGCCAGGCAGATCATCTGAGGTCAGGAGTTCAAGACCAGCCTGGCCAACATAACGAAACCCTGTCTCTTCAAAAATATAAAACTTTGAGAGGCCGAGATGGGCAAATCACCTGAGGTCAGGAGTTTGAGACCAGCCTGGCTAACAAAGTGAAACCCCATCTCTACTAAAAATACAAAAAACTGGGCACGGTAGTGCATGCCTGTATTCCCAGCTAATTGGGAGGCTGAGATAAGAGAATTGCTTAAACCCAGGAGACAGAGGTTGCAGTGAGCCGATGTCACGCCACTGCACTCCAGCCTGGGCAACAGAGCAAGACTCGGTCTCAAAAACAAAAAAATATAAAAATTAGCCAGGCTTGGTGGCATATGCCTATAATCCCAGCTACTCAGGAGTCTGAGGGGGAAGAATTGCTTGAATCCGGGATGTGGAGGTTGCAGTGAGCCGAGATCGTGCCACTGCACTCCAGCCTGGGAGACAGAGTGAGACTCCAACTCAAAAAAAAAAAAAAGAAAGAAAAAAAAAAGATATATAAGAGCTTTATCCTCGAAGCCCAATGTGTAGATCTTGTTTAAACTCTAACTCCGATTTGAACAAATCAACTGCAACTGATTATGTGATTTTAAGAAATTGTTCATTTTCATTTTCTTTCTTTTTATTTATTTATTTATTTTTTTGAGACAGGAACTTGCGCTGTCACCCAGGCTGGAATGCAGTGGCGCAATCATGGCTCACTGCAGCCTCAAATTCCCAGACTTGGGCAGGGTGCTGTGGCTCACGCCTGTAATCCCAGTACTTTGGGAGGCTGAGGTAGGCGGATCACGAGGTCAGGAGATCGAGACCATCCTGGCTAACATGGTGAAACCCCATCTCGAAAAAATAAAAATAAAAAAATTAGCCAGGCGTGGTTGCAGGCGCCTGTAGTCCCAGCTACTAGGGAGGCTGAGGCAGGAAAATGGCGTAAACCCAGGAGGCAGAGCTTGCGGTGAGCCGAGATCACGCCACTGCACTCCAGCCTGGGTGATAGAACAAGACTCTGTCTCAAAAATAAATAAATAAATAAATAAAAATTCCCAGGCTAAGGTGATCCTCTCACCTCAGCCTCCCAAGTAGCTGGGACTATAGGTGCACACCACTATGCCAGGCTAATTTTTTGTATTTTTTCATAGAGACAGTGTCTTGTCATGTTGCCCATGCTGGTCTCTTACTCTTGGATTCAAGTGATCCTCCTGCTTTGGCCCCCCAAAGTGCTGGGATTACAGGCATGTGAAGGGGTGGCCTGCCCCTCCACACCTGTGGGTGCTTCTCGCTAGG
>NW_022307619.1:0-8112 GCF_002776525.5 Piliocolobus tephrosceles | reverse complement strand
GACAGGATGAGATCACAGGATGGTGTTAACATTAAAATTAAAGTTGCTAATGAAATTTCAGGGCACGCATAGTCATTGATAACATTTTATCAGGAAATAGGGTTTGAGAGTAGACAACCTGACTGACCAAAATTTATTAGGTAGGAATTTTTTTTTTTTTTTTTCCTCCCAATAAGCTTGAGAGCACTACAGGATGCCGGGGCTTATTTCATCCCTTTGGCTTCAACTGTAAAAGGCGGCACGCCTCCCAGGGGGTCGTTTATAGGCCTACCCTTAGAGTGCATTCTCTTTCTCAGGGATATTCCTTGCTGAGAAAAAGAATTCAGCGATATCTCTCCTATTTGTGTGCAAAAGGAGAAAAGATATGGCTTTGTTCCGTCCGGCTCACCGTCCGGCTCACCGGCGGCCAGTTCAAGGTTACCTCCCTTGTTTCCTGAACATCGCTGTTATCTCATTCTTTTTTCAAGATGTCCAGTTTTCATGCTGTTTAAACACACATGCTCTACAAACAATTTGTGTAGTTAAGGCAATCATCACAGGGTCCTGAGGTGACATATATCCTCCTCATCTTACAAAGAAAATAATGGGATTAAGAGATTAAAGACAGACATAAGAAATTACAAAAGTATAAATTTTGGAGAACTAATAAAATGTCCATGAAATCTTCATATTATTATTTTTTTGTTGTTGTTGTTGTTGTGGCTCCAGCCAGTCCCTCTGTTTAAGGTCCCTGACTTTTCGCAACATTTTTTTCTCTTTTTCTCTATACAAATGTGCCATGGCGATGAAGACTTGTTCGTTCTCTCGATTTTGGCGCAGGATTCTTCGACTGGTCCAGCACACTAAAAACAAACCGATTAAACAGAGACACATAATTCCAAAATTTACTACAGTAGAGTTTCCAATAGACTTAATCCAAGTCGTGGGGTTTAATCCATAAAGATTTTTTGCCACTTGATCTAACGCCTCAGCTCCAGGGACAATATTTAAATGACTTTGAGAGGCTTCAAAAATTTGTTCTTTTAATTTAGAAATGTCTAATGTGAGATTATCTTCTCTTCCCTGTAAATGGCGTCTTACCATGTCCCAGTGATGTTTAGACTCATTATAAATTTGGGGTGTAATACAAAAATCTGAAGTATTCCAGTCACACTGTAACTGGAAACGATGTTCCAAGCTCATGAGCCTATCTCCCATCCAAATGACAGTTTGTTTAAGATCATTAATTTGATTTGCCAATTTTTGATCGATGTCAGATTGTGAATTCCACAACCTTGTGGAATTCTTTTGCCAATTGTCAACAAAGCTTACTGTCTGGACAGAAGAGTGTAATGCGACTCCTGCCACAGCGGCTGTAGATGTGACTGCAATTAATCCCATAATTACTGTAATTAAAGTAAAAACGAATCTTTTGGACCTTTTTAAAATGCCTTTTAATACTTCAGTCAAAATATGAATGGATGGCGAGGCCTCCCATGGTCGATCCATGGACACAGGGATCCACACGCCTTCTCTTGCTCTCACTAGCAGAATATGGTGCTGCCAATCAAAAGTCGAATCAATGCAAGTAAACAATCTGCAATTTTCACAAGTTATAGTTTGGTAGTCTGGTTTAATAACTATATTTCCTACGACTAACATATAAGGGGGTTTTACACAACTTTGTAAAGGAACTGTTAGACTGGAAATTAGGTTGATAGAGTAAAATGACTTACGATTTCTTTTTTCTATAGTTTGGTTTCCAGACCAAATTCTAAGGTGGTATGAAGCTACAATAAGCCTCCATAATTCTGGATGTTCAGGACCAAAAACAGGACTTATTAATTTTGGTCTTGGAGTAGAGATTCCTTTTTCCCCCCATTTCCAAGGGTAGAAAGACTGTAATTTTTTGTGCTTAAGTTTGTCTAAATTTTCTGTTAAGTCACTATCCACAGTTGGACTCACTAGTGCACTGGGACAGGATTGAGTTTGTCCTGTGAAATCGTGGTAGAATTGACCTCGAGGTGCCCAATCCATAATAGTTCCAAATGTATTGTTTTGTAAAATCACGGCACTATCGGCCACACATTCTTCCCAAACTAAATCTCTTGTTTCTATGGAAATCTCCTTGGGGCAAGGTTTCCCTTTTGGCCTAAATTTTAATGATCTTTGATAAGAGAAGTCTTGAAAATAGTTTATCTGTGGTTTGAGTGACATTTCGCTTACCATGTGATAAGTAAATCTACAGGTGGGATTGCGAGTAGGCACCTCTACCAACCAATCTTGGATAGCAGGCATTAAACATCCTGGTGCTTTCCCTAGACATATAGGAGGATAACGATACCCAATGGAAATATTTATTATCATTCCTTCTTCCTCCGGTTTGGCAGGGCAACGATCATCTGTGGGACCAGGTACCCACACACTATTATTAACATATACTTTAATAGGATTATCCATCCATGTCACTGCCCGAATTAGGGGCGGGAAAGGCACATAGGCCCAGTAGGTATAATTAGCTGCAGCTGCTCCTGCAGGCATGGGGAGACTTACCACCGTTGATACAACCATTAAAGCTGCAAGCAGCATTTTTTCTGAGGTTTGTGTCACCTTTGTGCTAGCTAGGCTTTTTCTAGCTAACAGTGTCAGCTTCTTTAACTGTGCCCAGGTTGGCAGCTCCTCCTTCTTGGTGCATGGTGACTTCATCTGTTCTTCTGATATCACCACTTGATTCATCCTGCGAGTCAATGGTGCTCGATTGCAGTGTTTCCGTCTCCGTGGAGGTGCTTTTCTTTGCATCTCCGATGGGTTCATTGTAGAACTTCAAATGTCTAGTGGGTATCCAAATAGGAAGCTGATTTTCTCCTGGTGAAACACAAGCAAAGCCTCTTCCCCAGGTTATCACCTTCCCTATTTCCCATGTCTTATTTTTGTTGTCTTTCCACCAAATCAGTTTTCCTTCATGTGGGCTGTTCTTTTTACCAGTAAGATGTTGTTCTGCAGAAGTAGTAGTCTGATTTCTATAAATGTTTAAAAAATTTAAAGTATAGAGTGCTAGATTAAGCTGCATCTGAGGAGAGGCACACTCCTTACTGTCTCCCCCTTCTTTTTGTTTAACTGAGTTTTGAGTGTTCTATTAGTTTTTTCTACTATGGCCTGTCCTTGGGAATTATAAGGAATTCCTGTTGTATGTGTAATATTCCACTGATTTAAGAATTTTTGGAAAGCTTTGCTACAATAACCTGGTCCATTGTCAGTTTTAATTTTTTCTGGGACTCCCATCACAGCAAAACAAGATAATAAATGTTTTTTAACATGGGAAGTACTTTCTCCTGTTTGGCATGTTGCCCATATGAAATGTGAATAAGTATCAACTGTTACATGAACATATGATAATTTTCCAAATGAAGGTACATGGGTAACATCCATTTGCCATAATGCATTGGGACACAGACCTCTGGGATTAACTCCTGCCTCTTGAGTGGGCAGGTGTAGCACTTGACACTGGGTACAATGTTGTACAATATTTTTTGCCTGTTTCCATGTGACATCAAATTTGTTTTTTAACCCTGCTGTGTTCACATGAGTCAAAGCATGAAGTTCTTGTGCTTTTATGAATGCAGAGGATACCAGTAAGTCAGCTTGTTTATTTGCTTTAGTTAAAGGTCCTGGTAAATTAGTGTGTGCTCGAATATGGGTAATATAAAATGGGAAATTCCTCTTTCTTACAGTTTGTTGTAACAAATTGAATAGCTGGTTTAGCTGATCATCCATGCTATATTTAATTAGAGCCGTCTCAACATCTCTTGTAGCCTGTACTACATATGCAGAATCTGATATAATATTAACAGGTTGATTAAAATCTTCTAACACTGTAATGACTGCAACCAACTCTGCCCTTTGAGCTGATTGATATTGAGTTTTGATTATTCGCTCTTTTGGCCCTGTATAAGCTGCTTTTCCATTGCTGGAACCATCAGTAAATATTGTCAAAGCATTTTTTAAAGGTTTATGTCTGGTAATTTTAGGTAAAATCCAAGTAGTCAATTTTAAAAACTGGAAGATTTTTGTTTTTGGGTAATGATTATCAATAATTCCCACAAAATCAGCAAGGCCAATTTGCCATGCACCAGAATCGATAAAGGCTTGTTTAACTTGTTCCTTGGTTAAAGGAACAACTATTTTGTCTGGGTCATTACCACACAACTTTATTATTCGTAATCTTGTTTGACCAATTAATGTAGCTATTTGATCCAAGTACAATGTAAAAGTTTTAATTGTACTGTGTGGAAGGAATGACCACTCCACAAGATCAGTATTTTGAACAATGATGCCTGTTGGAGAATGTGCAGTGGCAAAAATCAAAAGTTGGAGTGGGGCCAAAGAATCTATTCTATTTATTTGCGCTGACTGAATTTTTTCTTCTACTAATTTAATTTCTTTTGTTGCCTCTGGAGTTAATATTCTTTTACTATTTAAGTCTGGGTCTCCTCTTAGGATTGAGAACAAATTTGACATGGCATAAGTAGGAATGCCTAGAGTTGGCCGAATCCAATTAATATCGCCTAACAATTTTTGAAAGTCATTTAATGTTTTTAATGTATCTTTTCTTATTTCTATTTTTTGTGGCTTAATTTTTCTATTTTCTATTTGCATCCCTAAATAATGAAAGGGAGCAGAGGTTTGGATCTTATCAAATGCTATTGTTAGTCCTGCGTTGGCAACCTCTGCTTGCAGAAATGTGTAACAGTCAATTAATTTGTCTCTTGTTTCTGCAGCACATAAAATGTCGTCAATATAGTGAATGATATAACAATCTGAAAATTTGTCTCTAACTGGTTGAAGGACTTGACCTACGAAAGTTTGACAAATAGTTGGACTATTAAGCATTCCCTGTGGTAAAACTTTCCACTGAAACCTGGTGGCTCGTTCTTTATTATTTATGGCTGGTATAGTAAAAGCAAATTTTTCACAATCTTGTTCTGCCAGAGGAATGGTAAAAAAGCAATCATTCAGATCAATTATAATTAAAGGCCAGTCTTTTGGTATCATGGCCGGGGAGGGCAATCCAGGTTGGAGAGGCCCCATGGGTTGAATTACAGCGTTTACGGCTCTTAAGTCCATTAACATACGCCATTTGCCTGATTTTTTCTGAATTATAAATACAGGAGAATTCCAGGGTGAGAATGAAGGCTCAATGTGTCCCTTTTCTAATTGTTCCTTTGCTAATAAGTGTAAAGCCTCCAGTTTTTGCTTTGGTAGCGGCCACTGATTTACCCATACCAGTTTTTCTGTTTTCCAAGTTAATGGAATGGGTTTAGGAGGCTCTACAGTGGCCACCCCTAAAAAGGATACCCTATTCCTTTTCTTTCTTGATTTTTCTTAGTCTCAATTGGGACTTTAATGCCATTTTCATTTTTTCCTAATCCCTTTCCTGGTATATATCCCATTTTAGACATGATTTTTTGACTTGTGGGGCTGTATAATGGAGCAGGCATAATAATTTCTGCACCCCATTGTTGTAACAAATCTCGACCCCATAGATTAACAGGAATTGAAGCAATCATTGGCTGAACAGTACTTTCTTGATTATCTGGCCCTAAACAATGTAAAATCATTGTACTTTCATACACTTCTGAAGCCGTGCCTACGCCGACAAGTCTCGTAACAGCCTTTTGTTTAGGCCAATTTTTTGGCCACTGATTTAAAGCAATGACAGAGATATCTGCTCCTGTGTCTACCAACCCTTCAAACTGTTTTCCTTGAATAATGGCCTTACACATAGGTCTGCTCTCAGAGACCAGACTTGCCCAATATGTAGCCTTTCCTGCCAGATCAGTGCTTCCGAACCCTCCTGTTCTTTTTATTTCACTGTTTCCAATTTTAATATAAGGTAGGAGTAATAATTGAGCGATTCTGTCTCCTGGACTGGCACTCCAAGGAATTGAGGAACTAATAACCAATTGAATTTCGCCTTCATAGTCTGAATCAACCACACCAGTATGAATTTGAACTCCTTTTAGATTTAAACTTGATCTTCCTAAGATTAGTCCTACAGTCCCCTCAGGCAGTGGGCCGTATACCCCTGTGGGGATTTTTTGTGGAGGCTCCCCTGGAAGCAGAGAGACTGCTTGTAAAGTACATAGATCTACTGCTGCGCTGCCACTTGTGGCGGGGGATAATTGCTGTATTGTGATAACTGGCTCATTCTCTGAGACACTTGCGATAGTGGGGGTTGTTGTTCCTGAAAGCCCTGAGGAACAAAGGGTTGAATTTGGAATGCCCCAGTTTGTTGCGGGGCCTGAGGCTGGCCCCTCCTCTCGTTTCCCGACAGTGGTTGCCCATTTTTATCAAATTTAGAACGACATTGATTACCCCAATGTTTTCCCCTTTTACATCTTGGACATAGGCCAGGTGGCCCTTTATCTGTTGTAGTAACTTGAGTAGTTACATTTTGTTTATTTGTGACTGGGCAATTCTTTTTTAGATGACCAATTTGACCACAATTATAACATTTTCCCCCAAATGTTTTCACTTGTCCTCCTAAAGCAACTCCTGTGATTGCCTGAGCCATAAGCATAGCTTTATGCATAGCTCCTCCAATTCCATCGTAGGCTTTAACGTACTCTGAGATTACATCTGATCCTGCGGGAACCTTTCCTTTTAATAGCTTAATGGCTGATTGACAATCCGGATTGGCGTTTTCATATGCCATCAACTCCACTATGACTTTACGGGCATTTTCATCGGTAATTGACTTTTGAGCAGCATCTTGAAGTCTTGCTACGAAATCTGGGTAGGGCTCTTTAGAGCCTTGTCTTACTGTATTAAAGGAAGGGCAGGCAGTTCCTGGGTCTTGGATTTTTTCCCAGGCCCTGAGGCAGATAGCCCTGATTTGCTCAATGGCCTCATTTGGCATTATTGCTTGTTGGTCAACAGTGCTCCAATTTTGACCTATTCCTAATAGTTGATCTGTATCTATGTTAATTGGAGGATTGGCAGTCCTATTTCTTCGGACCTGCACTTGTGCCCCATCAATCCACCAAGTCTTAAATTGTAAAAATTGAGAGGGTGAAAGTGAGGATTTTGCCAGAATCTCCCAATCATAAGGAATGAGTCTATGTCCATGAGCAATGGAATCTAATAATGTTCTCATATAAGGAGAGTTGGGTCCATACTGTTTTATTCCTTCTTTCATTTCTTTCAGCAATTTTTATAGAAAAGGACTGATATCTGGCTTCAGCCACGAGAGGCTCTCCCTCTTGAGCCCCTTCTCCAGGTGGTCTTGCTTCTAATATTAGTGGGAATTGCCACGCCTCAATATCTCCCTGTTTTCTTGCCTCATCAATAATTTTATGTATTGCACTACCCTGTGTACTGGGCGGTGCTGTAGGATTAAGTCTCATGGTGGGCGGCTGAGGATATGGCGCCCTGCCCTGTGGCACTGGAAATGTTCCTGGCTGTCCACACAGATTTTCTGGGGGCTGCCGATACTGCAGTTCAGCTAGCGGCCAGTATTGATAGGCTACTGGCTGCTGGGTCTTACTTTCTATCTGCTGATATTGTGGACACTGTATTTGGAGTGGCATTGCCATGGCAGAGACTCTATCTTTCTCTATTTGATCTTCTTTTGGAGTTTGTACTTGTTTAACCTGCATTTGAGGTTCTAAGGTTGCAGGCATCTGAGCTGTTGTAAGAGGAGTTGGCCAACGTGGTTTAGACTCTGATGGCTCTGCTAATTTTGGATCCTTTTCCTCTAATTTTAACGTTTCAGGATATATTACCTCCTGTAATTGATTGTTGTCAACATTTTGCATTGACCGAGCCATTACCGGCTCTGCTACACATTCACAGTGTGAACTTTCTTTTCCTTTCTGGGATTCTATCCCTGCCTCTTCACAATCTACTGCACAGCTTTTAGGGACATCAGAAACTGGAACGCTATCTTCTTCTGTTTGAAATGGTTCTAAAGCTACTTTAATAATGACCCAATCATTCCATACTGTAAGTGGGATGATTTTACCTTCCCTACTTGCTTGTTTTAATTCTTTGCCAATTTTTTCCCAATCTTTTAGATCTAAAGTTCCCTGTTCTGGAAACCACGGACAAAACTGTTCTATTGTTTGAAAGAGC
>NW_022307618.1:0-3829 GCF_002776525.5 Piliocolobus tephrosceles | reverse complement strand
AAATAAATAAAAACATAAAAAGATACAGTAGCAGCCAGGCATGGTGGCTCACACCTGTAATCCCAACACTTTGGGAGGCTGAGGTGGGTGGATCACCTGAGGTCGGAGTTTGAGACCATCTTGGCCAACATGGTGAAACCCCGTCTCTACTAAAAATACAAAAATTAGCCAGGCGTGCGTGCACATGTAGTCCTAGCTACTTAGGAGGCTGAGGCAGGAGAATCACTTGAACCCAGAAGACAGAGGTTGCGGTAAGCAGAGATCATGCCACTGCACTCCAGCCTAGGCGACAGAGCAAGACTCCATCTCAAAAAAAAAAAGACAGTAGCAGGTGTGCCTGTTAACAAACTGTTTACATCTCCATTGAAGTTGTCACAATCACTTGAAATACCTAAAAAAAAAAGTAGGGTTTTTCTTCATGCTTAACTTTTACACAACATCAAAATACTATCACTAGTCAAAATAGAAAATTGTAATTCTAGAGGACAATCTTCTAAAATGTTAAAATTCCTTTCAAAGCAAAAAACTGTACTTTGCTAAGGTGACAGTTCTAACACAGCTGCAGCTATTTAGGACAAAAAAATGAGATCCTCCTTTGTTTTTTTCTTGCTTGTTTTGAGACAGAGTCTCACTCTGTTGCCCAGGCTGGAGTGCAATGGCATGATTTTGGCTCACTGCAACCTCCACCTCCCAGGTTCAAGCAATTCTCCTACCTCAGCCTCCCAAGAAGCTGGGATTACAGGCACCCACCACCATGCCTGGCTAATTTTTTTATTTTTAGTAGAGACAGGGTTTCACCATGTTGGCCAGGCTAGTCTCGAACTCCTGACTCCAGGTGATCCACCAGCCTCAGTCTCATAAAGTGCTGGGATTACAGGTGTGAGCCACCGCACCTGGCCTTGAGATCCTCCTTTAAGTCAAAACATACGGCTACTATATAGCTACAATATGAGTTAATATCCCTTATGTAAAATTATATACCATCGCTAATTAGAGTAACACTGAAAATACAAGTTTACATTTAACCAAAAAAAGGAACACCATGACTGATCCCATAAATGTTTTCACTGTTTCAGAATGTGAAATCTTTAAGCAACTACAGACTTACTTTTTTCTCTTAAAAAAAAGAAAAAACCAATGCAAGTTTTGGCAACTTAAAAAGTTTATTTTCTCCACATACTTGAAACAAAAACTAAACTAATTAGGTAAAATACATAAGCCCAAAAGAAAAACAAAACATGCCTCTTTGGTTAGTAATACCCATCTACAATTTACCTCTAATGACCCTCAATGTCAATTAACTTTTTTGGTCTAACTTCAGAGATGGTTAGTATCAATATCCATATAAAAGAATAACAAAAGATGATGCCATTTAAACCTTATAAATTACTAACGAGGCCACAAGACTAATTAATCTAGATAAAAAGCAAATGGCTAAATACCCGACCTTCAAATCTTTGCTCAAATGTTAGCTCCTCAATGAAGCTCCGCCTAATCCATTTAAAATTGCAACTCATTCCCCTCCCCACACTCCCTATACCTTTAATCTGCTTTCTTCTAATCCCATAGCTCTTATACACTATTATACACAGGCTGGTAATTTAATGTTTCATTGTCTGCCTAGTCACATTAGAATGTAAACTCCAAAAGGACAATATATTTGCTTTGTTCACTGATTCATTCCAAAAACCCCGTGTACATAGATGCTTCACTAGAGCTGTGTTCAATGTAGGTATTTTAGGTCCTTCTACAAGATATTTAACTGCAAAAGATGAACGGTCTCATTGAAATGTAAATGGAAGCATGATGAACAACTACATTAAATCACAGCACACTTGTTTTTTTTTTTTTTGAGACACAGTCTCACTCTGTTTCCCAGGCTGAAGTGCAGCGGCGCGATCTCAGGTGACTGCAACCTCTGCCTCCTGGGCTCAAGTGATTCTCCTGCCTCAGCCTCCGAGTAACTGGGATTACAGGCGCCTGGCTAAACAGCACAATTTTTAAGTTGCAATGCCTCAAGAGAAAGAAGCAGTAAAAATACTAAGCTGAAAATCACTAAAAGAAAAATATTGTATTCACACTGAATCCTGTATCCCAAGCAATTCTAATGTCGTATTATTTAGGTTTAGGAATAGAGTAACAGAATTGTAAATCCCTATTTTTATTTTTAATGGGGAAGGGAATGTAGAAGAAGGAGAAGACGAGTTAACCAGTGAAAATTCCCAACAGTGCCATGAAATTACATAAAAGTTACCAAAAATAACTTGGTCACAGGCTAGCAGCTAATACAAAACACTTTCAGATGAAAAAGAGAGGTTAACAACAACAACAAAGCTTTAGAACAGTTCCTCAGGAATTTCATTCCTGCACTTGACTCAATACTGTAACAATACTGTAACCAAGTATCCTCATTAATAACAGTGGTTACAGGTTTCAAAACATCTTCACATATATTACCTTATTAAATCCTCAGAGGAACCAAATTAAACTCAAATATAAATAATCCAGTAACAAAAGCACTTAATAATGTACGCACTTGACAGTAAAAAAGCAATTTTTCCTTTGAAAATTCCCCACAATATTTGAGAAACTACAAAGAAACCATTCTATGGAAGAGCAACCTTCTTGGCACTGGAAGTAATACAAGTCTTCTAAAGGATAATAGAGCACTGTGGACGGGCACGGTGGCTCACACCTGTAATCCCAGCACTTTGGGAGGCCGAGACGGGCGGATCACGACGTCAGGAGATTGAGACCATCCTGGCTAACACGGTGAAACCCCTTCTCTACTAAAAAATACAAAAAACTAGCCGGGCGAGGTGGCGGGCGCCTGTAGTCCCAGCTACTCGGAGGCTGAGGCAGGAGAATGGTGTAAACCCGGGAGGCGGAGCTTGCAGTGAGCTGAGAACCGGCCACTGCACTCCAGCCCGGGCGACGGAGCGAGACTCCGTCTCAAAAGAAAAAAAAAAAAAAAACAAAAAAATTAGCCAGGTGTGGTGGCACAAACCTGTAATCCCAGCTACTCGGGAAGCTGAGGCCAGAGAATCACTTGAATGAACCCAGGAAGCAGAGCCTGCAGTGAGCTGAGATCAGGCCACTGCACTCCAGTCTGGGCAACAGACTGAAATTCCGCCTCAAAAAAAACAATTATATTAAAGTAAAATTATGTTCTAACATTGTGTTTACATTATCTTTCCTAAAACAGCCACCTTCAAACATGTGTATAACAAAGATAGAATAAATCACTTCTGAAAGTCATGAAAAACTATTCACACATACAAAAAGTCAAATTATGAAATGTTTCTTAAAGCAGATGTGAATTTCCAGACTTTCAAAAATATTTTGCTATCTCGAAACTTGTCAAATCCAAAGCTGCATTTTCTTTTTTCACCTTTGCTCTCAGAAACTTATTTTCACTGTTGATACACACAAACATAAGTGAGAAGATTCTAGAAGTTGAAACTTATTTATAAGGAACGCGGGAAAGTGATTCAAATTCAAAGTAATTCTACAAGTACATTAACGATCTGTACAAGAATAAAATTTCACATTATGCAAATCCAACACAGAAAATTTCACCTATTCATCAAAAAGAATAAGGGCTACTATTTAGGTCTCAAGTAACGGAACTTAAAGCAAGGAAAAATCTAAATTAACCTTAAACTGTTGTAAAGCCTCAAGGAACAGAAAAAAGACCTTATAGTACTAAAACATTCCAAATATCTTTGATCACTCAAACTACTCAGGTGCAAATTCTATTATAGTCTAATTTTTAAGCCTCATAGTCAATGCAACTTAACAACGTTAGTTTTAACGTTTATATATTTGA
>NW_022307617.1:0-5506 GCF_002776525.5 Piliocolobus tephrosceles | reverse complement strand
GCGGAGCTCGCAGTGAGCTGAGATCCGGCCACTGCACTCCAGCCCCGGGGATAGAGCGAGACTCCGTCTCAAAAAAGAAAAAAAAAGAAAAGAAAAAGAGGGATAAGAGGCCTCGGTGAGATGGGGCAGCAAGGATCTGCCCTTCCTGGCGGGGAGCAGCCTGTGTGAAGGCCCAGAGGCATGAGGTAGCAGCACCTGCCCATTCAGTGGTTTTCAGACCTGAATGTGCAGCAGGACCCGCAGGGGGCTCACTGAAGTACAGATTCCCGCTTCCTCCCACACCCAGAGGCCCCCCATACTGGCGGGCCTTCATTCAGAGCAACTGGGGTTGGAGAATTGGCACTTCTGACAAGTTCTCAGGTCACACTGACGCTGCCATCCCGGGGCCCTCACTCTGAGAACCACAGACTCAGGAGCTTTGTGAGATGAAGGCACCAGCCAATCCTCGACCCCAAAGACCAGGCGAGGGGTGGGGTCCAGAGCCGGACAACCCCCGTGCCCTCACTTACCTTCTGGGTTCTCTAGGAGAGTTCGCTTGAAACTCCGGGCCTTGATTTCCCCATCTGGAAAGCGGGTGCTTGATAAGCGTCCTGGTTTCCTGTGGCTGGTGAAGGCATGAATCAAGATGACACAGGTTGAGTGGTAGTGCAGAGCCTGGCACATGACAAGTGTTTCATCAATGTAAGCACTGACTGTAAGCGCTGATGAAGGCTGCGTATGGGATTGATGAAGCGACAAGAGGCCTTTACGGGGCTGGTGGCCGGTGAAAATGCAGAAACTGGCTGGGCGCGGTGGCTCAAGCTTGTAATCCCAGCGCTTTGGGAGGCCGAGACGGGCGGATCACGAGGTCAGGAGATTGAGACCATCCTGGCTAACACGGTGAAACCCCGTCTCTACTAAAAAATACAAAAACTAGCAGGGCGAGGTGGCAGGCGCCTGTAGTCCCAGCTACTCGGGAGGCTGAGGCGGGAGTATGGTGTAAACCCGGGAGGCGGAGCTTGCAGTGAGCTGAGATCCGGCCACTGCACTCCAGCCTGGGCGACACAGTGAGACTCCGTCTCAAAAAAAAAAAAAAGAAAATGCAGAAACTGGCTGGGTGTGGTGGCTCCACCTGCCACGTGAGCACTTCAGAGCCCGTGGCAGGAGAATCACTTGAGGCCAGGAGTTTGAGACCAGCCTGGCCAGTGTGATGAAATCCTGTCTCTACTAAAAATACTAAAGTTAGCCGGGCATGGTGGCACGTGCCTGTAATCCCAGCTACTCTGGAGGCTGAGGCAGGAAAATTGCTGGAAGCTGCTAGGTGGAAATTGCAGTGAGCCGAGATCATGCCACTGCACTGCAGCCTGGGCGACAGAGCAAGACTGTGTCTCAGAAACAAAAACAAACAATTAGCCAGGTGTGGTGGTGTGTGCCTGGGAAGATTGCTTGAGCCCAGGATGTCAAGGCTGCAATGAGCTATGATGACATCGCTGCACTCCAGGCTGGGTGATAGAGCAAGACCCTGTCTCTAAATACATAACGCAGAAACAAAGGGCATGGCACTCATGAATCTGTCAGCTGCAGCTGTGTAACAAATCACTCCAAGCTTACCAGCTTACAGCAACACGCAGGCACTGTCTCCCAGCTTCCGTGGCTCAGGAGTGGCTTGACTGGGTCCTCTTCCCAGCATCTCCTGCGGTGCCAATCAAGGTGCTGGCTGGGTTGAGCTCCTTCCCGAAGTTCCAAGTCCTTGACCAAGCTCCTGTGGTTGTTGGCAAAATGTAAGTCCTTGTGGTTGTGGGACTGAAGTCCCTGATTTGTTTTATTTTGGTAGAGAAGGGGTCTCGCTATGTTGCCCAAGCTGCTGTCAAACTCCTGGGCTCAAATGATCCTCCCACCTCAACCCTGTTTTCTTGCTGGCTGTCGGAGGTCACCCATCCACCGTTCCCTGCCTGGCCTCTTCCAGGGACCTGGAGAGAAGCCTCTCAGTTTGCTAAAGGGAGGCTTTTTTTTTTTTTGAGACAGAGTCTCACTCTATTGCCCCGGCTGGAGTGCAATGGTGCAATCATAGTTTACAGCAACCTCACCTCCCAGGCTCAAGCGGTTCTCCTGACTCAGCTTCTGGAATCACTGGGATGACAGGTGTGACCCGCTGTGCCCAACTCCAGAGTGGAGTCTTAGACAACACAAGTCATTGTGGTGGTGACACCTAACACCTTTGCCCTCTTCTGTTGGCTACAAGGAAGTCACAGGCCCAGGCCTCACTTAAGGGGAAGGAATTATGCAGGATATTCCCCTGCATAAGGAATTAAGGGGAAGGAAACACCAGAGGGCTGAGACCACTGGGCCACTTTCTTTTTGTTTTTGTTTTTGAGATGGAGTCTCGCACTCTTGCCCAGGCTGGAGTGCAGTGATGCGATCTCAGTTCACTGCAAGCTCTGCCTCCCAGGTTCATGCCATTCTCCTGCCTCAGCCTCCCGAGTAGCTGGGACTACAGGCGCCCGCCACCACGCCCGGCTAATTTGTTTTTTGTATTTTTGGTTTCACCGTGTTAGCCATGATGGTCTCGATCTCCTGACCTCGTGATCTGCCCGCCTCGGCCTCCCAAAGTGCTAGGATTACAGGCATGAGCCACCGCGCCCAGCCCACGGGGCCACTTTCAAATTCTACCAACCACACCTGGCTCGGGCATGCACCCGCCCTCCCTAGTGCATACAGGCCCACATCCATGCCATCAAATGGCCACAAAAGTGTGTGTGGCCATAGACATACATACTTGCAAGTGTTTCTCTTTTTGTTTTTTGGGGTTTTTTTGAGACGGAGTCTCACTCTGCTACCCAGGCTGGAGTGCAATGGCACAATCTCAGCTCACTGCAACCTCCACCTCCCAGGTTCAAGCAATTCTCCTGCCTCAGATTCCTGAGTAGCTGGGATTACAGGCACATGCCACCATACTTGGCTAATTTTTGTATTTTTAGTAGAGACAGGGTTTCACCACGTTGGTCAGGCTAGTCTCAAGCCCCTGACCTCGTGATCCTCCCGCCTCAGCCTCCCAAAGTGCTGGGATGACAGGCATGAGCCATCACACCCGGCCAGTGTTTCTCTTTTTGCATTGCCCACTGGGAAGCTCAGAGTCAAAATTATGGCCCGTGCGTGTAGCAAGGGTTCAGAACCACCTGTTGTGCATTTTGTAAACTGATGTCCCTTCCAGCGACATCTCTCGACCTTGGTTGTAATTCATTTTCTGTTTTTTTGTTTTTTTTTTTTTTGAGACAGAATCTCTGTCACCCAGGCTAGAGTGCAGAGGCATGATCCTGGCTCACTGCAACCTCTGCCTCCCGGGGTCAAGCGATTCTCCTGCCTCAGGCTCCTGAGTAGCGGGGACTATAAGTGCACACCACCATGCCAGGCTAATTTTTGTATTTTTAGTAGAGATGGGCTTTTGCCATGTTGGTCAGGCTGGTCTCGAACTCCTGACCTCAGGTGATCCACCCGCCTTGGCCTCCCAAAGTGCTGGGATTACAGGCGTGAGCCACTGCGCCCGGCCGTAATTCATTTTCTCTGGCTGCCTTATCTGTTTGCAATTCCATCCTCCCCATTCTTTCTGGGCCCATAGAGGCTGACAATGGCAGCGGCTTCTGTCTGATCAGCACCTGAGTGCAGTTCTAAGGACCTTACAAGAATTTTCTCATTTTATGCTCTCAAGAAATCTCCTCCTACAGAGGAAGGATCTGCTGCACAGAGAGGTCATGAGAGCTACCCCAAGGACACCAGCTGGGAGATGGGAGAGCCGGAATGAGAACCTAGGCTCAATCCCCAGTGGGCAGATTTTTTTTTTTTTTTTTAAGATGGAGTCTCGCTCTGTCGCCAGGCTGGAGTGCAGTGGTGCGATCTCGGCTCACTGCAAGCTCCAACTCCCTGGTTCAAGCAATTCTCCTGCCTCAGCCTCCATAATAGCTGGGACTACAGGCGCCCGCCGCCACACCCAGCTAATTTTTGTATTTGTAGTAGAGATGGGGTTTCACCACGTTGGCCAGGCTGGTCTCGAACTCCTGACCTTGTGATCCACCAGTGGGCAGATCTGAGAGCCGGGCTACACACTGACATGCTCTACATCCAGAGTGACCAAGCCAGGAGGATCCACCAGCAGGGGACTGTGGGGTCACAACCTCCTCCCTGGGGTCTCAGCCCAGGCTTTGAACGTGGGCTGCCACTGGCATACATCATCATTTACAGACCGGGCACGGTGGCTCACGCCTGTCATCCCAGCACTTTGGGAGGCCGAGGCGGGTGGATCATGAGGTCAGGAGTTCAAGACCAGCCTGGCCAGGATGGTGAAACCCCGTCTCTACTAAAAATACAAAAATTAGCTGGGTGTGGTGGTGCGCACCTATAATCCCATTTACTTGGGAGGCTGAGGCAGAAGAATCGCTTGAACCCAGCAGACGGAGGTTTCAGTGGGCTGAGACTACACCGCTACACTTCAGCCTGGGTGACACAGCAAGACTCCATCTCAAAAAAAAAAAAAAAAATCGTGGCCGGGCGCGGTGGCTCAAGCCTGTAATCCCAGCACTTTGGGAGGCCAAGACAGGCGGATCACAAGGTCAGGAGATCGAGACCATCCTGGCTAACACGGTGAAACCCCGTCTCTACTAAAAAATACAAAAAACTAGCCGGGCGAGGTGGTGGGCGCCTGTAGTCCCAGCTACTGGGGAGGCTGAGGCAGGAGAATGGTGTGAACCCGGGAGGCGGAGCTTGCAGTGAGCAGAGATCCAGCCACTGTACTCCAGCCTGGGCGACAGAGCTAGACTCTGTCTCACAAAAAAAAAAACGTTTACAAACACACCGCACCGCACATCGATCCCCCACCAGAGAAAGTGCCGCTTCAGGGAATTCTCCCTCGAGCGGCGTCCACCGGCCAGCCCAGCTACACCCGACGAAGTCCACACACCAGGCCTGTCCAGGAGCCCCCTTCGGCCACTGGACGAGGGTCTGGCTGGGCCCCACAGACCTCCTAGACCTGCTCTCCCAACAAAAGGAAGACCAGGATCCAGCACCACGGTGCCATCGTAAGCTAGACAAGCCCTGAGTCCAATGCTCCAGATTCCACTGAACAGACCTCTCATGCACGTTTCCCCATGGCGTACCTCTCGGCCGCAGCCAGGTGACGGGGACATCATCCCAAACTCTGTGCCCTCCAGGGGCTCCCAGGCTTGGAGAGAGAGACAACAGAAAAAGGAGCCCGCCACGCTGGGACCAGGGTGCAGGCACAGTAGGTCCTCAGCAGGTGAACAGGAGGACGGATTTTACAGGAGCGGGCAGGGGCACAGTAGGGCCCTGTTGGCCATGCCGACCTCTGACTCCCAGTTCCCCACCAGAACCACCTCTTTGCAGCTTTGCGCAGGCCCAGGTTGCTCCTTGCACGCCCAGGTTTTCTTCGAGCCGCCCTCTGGGTAGAACAGCTGATGTGGATGTGTGCTGACCATGTGCCAGGGCCTGGGCCAAGCATGCAACTTACATCTATTCA